>NC_133822.1:63275949-63578979 GCF_047830755.1 Zonotrichia albicollis
CTGCACTTTGTGGTGAGAGTTCAGAAATATGATATAGGAGATTAGGAAAGAAAAACTAAACAAGCCACTTATCTCCAAAGAATTTCACAAAAGAAGGAAAAATAAAATATCAATATTTTTTATAGGGGACAGTGAGTTCTTGATCAAAAAAATTAGATTAATTCAAAAATTACAAGAGGGTAGAAGGAAAATGGATTCTAATAGCAGCATGTGGCCAAACCTGTCAGAATTAAAGGCATTTGCAGTGGTTAGTTAATGAACTCTGTTCAGTTTTTGATGCAAGAAAAACATGACCAAATGCATTTCAAGCAGATATTCTTGTGGAATTAGGCATGTAAAGTGCTAGTAAAGTGTCAATTCAGGCTGTCTTATCCTATTAAGCATGTCAAAATCAGTTAATTATATTTGGTAATATTGTTTTTCAACTTGCCTGTCATTTAATCTATTTTTTTAATCACTTAGACAAATTTTTCTATCAAAAGGTAAATTTTCATTTCTTGAGGTAAATTTTGCTCATGTTATTCTTGTTAGTCAGCACAAATATTTAATAAAAATTGATATAAGGGCTCTTGTACACTGAATACAAATAAAATGTACAGAGAACAAAAGTAGGAATGTCCAAGTTCCTGCAATGAAATAAAGAGGAAAAGAGTTCCTGATTTTAGGGCTGTTTGAGATCTTGAGAAATACAAAAATGTCTTGTTACCATACTGACTTTGGGCTTACATAAGACAACTAGGAACAGAAATGAGATGTAACTTAGCTATCTAAAAACTCTTCACAGTGCAAAACAGATCAATGCATCAGTGTCAAGATTTTCGTGGAAAAAAAAAAAAGAATGCTTCAAAACTGATGCCCAAAATGTCTGGCTTATGTGTGGGAATCTGGAATTTGGTATTGGCACAAAGCAATCCTGTCATGTTGAGACTATGATTGGTTGCTCAAAATCATACAGGACTAATATTTTGTGGTATTAATTTGCTTTCAAAAGTGAACTAAAGATCACTGTTTTCTTTAAATAAGCTTTTCTTTAAATATTTTTTATTAATATCTGTATATTTAGGCCACTGCTCCACACATAAGCAGCTAGGGAGTTCTGTAGTTTGCTGCCCTCACTAGTGACTCTGGGCTGTACAAGTTGGTTCTTGCATAGAAAAATTATATTGTTTATATCCTGTAATCCTTCCATGCTGAAGTGCTGTATTGATTTATTAATGTTCCATCATTAACAGGTAATCAAAAAATTATGTACTAAGGAGAAAAATTAAAAATATAAACTGAACTATTGTATGCTTGCAACATTGATACACACTTGCAAATTTCTAAACATCCTTTGGTAACAAATCTCAGATGGCTGGCTTGCACACAGATGCACATGCACACAGAGAGGTTTGCATGCAGCCGACAGCACCCCCCTTCCTCAGCCACCCCTTTTCCTCCTGAGGGTCCCCAAGGTTTCTCTGCATTGTGTTACTGCAGTGGGCCAGCTGGGACAACAGATAAACCCTTTTACTTACAATAGGTATTTAATATTTACTAGACCTACCTCCAAATTTCAGGACTGTTATGTATTTTATATTAATCTCTGCCAGATAAATTGTTTTAAGACTACATGCAGTTATAATGTGTCTCTCAGCATGAGAGTTTAGCTTGGACACTTGTATAAAATAAAAACATATGGTTTCAAGGACCTTAGCATAAAGAACTGATTTCAGTCTGCATTTCCAACACTTTCACTAAGAGCTTTATGATTCGAGCTATTTAGAAAGAAAAACAGAGATTCTTTCACTTATACTGTGAAAAAAATTAGAATATCCTACTGAATTCTGTGCAGAGCACAATATCCAAGACATGCTTGGGGAATTCCTGCATAAATTAATTCTCTTGAGTGTGCACAGGAGCAGGACCTCGTGACTATGTGGCTGAACTACCAAGAGCTACTACAGTGCCAATGGAACTTTGTTCACTGAGAACTAGACAGTATATGCAGTACTTTGGCAATGCAATGAAATTCTGCTTAAAATTCGTTCTACAATGGATACTAGGAGTTTTCTTTTATTTGTTTTCTATTTCATTTTTTCTATTTTAACCTCTCTATCATTTAGGAAACCTTCTTGACAATACCATGTGTTTAGAAAATCTAATTAATTTTGATTTCTGTAAATATGGTAGAAATGTCCCTTATACTTTTGAGAGATGATACAGTTATTTCAAAGAGCAACAAAAATACATAAAAAATAAAATAAAATAAAATAAAATAAAATAAAATAAAATAAAATAAAATAAATGTGTTTGTTTGTTTTCATTAAGTAAGGCCCATCTCCCGAGGCTGTTATTTCAGTTTAGAGTACTTAGGAGTTTAATAGCTATCTATTTGCACTGCTTTGATTCTTATAACTGAGATTTGTAGTAATATTCTTAAAAGATATTTATCTGTAGTTGAGAGCCCAATAACTGTGCAGTTCAAAGAGTTATAAAATATACTTTCATTTCTGTTTAGATCAAAGATCAGATATTTGCTAAGTGATTTCTGTTTGGTTAGGAAATGAAACACCAAGCAATACAAACTCAGGTAGAATCAGCATATTCACAAAGATGCCAGAGATGATGTTTCTCAGGAGCTGGATATAGACAAACAGCATTAGACTCAGGAATAAACAGTTATTATAAGTTTTCCTTCTGACAACTAACAAGTATTTGTTCTTTCCTGAAGGTGTTTTCTTAACTCCAGCCATATTGTCATACATAGCCCAACCCACTTCCACTTTATTTTCAGATTGTAAACCTACCTAGCTTTGCATGAATTTACTGTATTCACATTCACTTATTCAAACCATGCAAGATTAAGCCATAACATCTTATGTTTTAAAAAACAGAAAATTTATTACAACATGCAGATTAAAAAAAATTGCTTTGATGCAAATATAAAATTTGCATTATAGATAGCCTACAGTAACAGATTGTAAAGGTGTTCTGGACTGACAATGAAGCAGAAAACTCATTTTCCCATTACCTAGTTTACTGTGAGGTAAGTGCACATGGTTCCTACAGTGTGGCTGATGTATTCTGAGCTTCTACACTTCTTGATCACAATTATTTTGTGTGCCCATTCCTTTAATGACACTTGGAAAAGAGTCAGTGCAATTCTGTCTACTTCTGCCAAAAATGAAGAGAACAGGCTGCTTCTGAGTGAGAACTTTCTTGTTAATTATGGAACTGTTGCCTTTGAGACTTTCTGACACAGTTGTTGGCATAAGAAATGAAGTTAAATCTGGGCAAGAAAAAGAGAAATGTGGCACTGACAGTGGCACATCACTTCTTCAATATGTGGCTCATTGACCAAGAAAAGGATTCCTAGACAATAATTTTTTTCTACACTAACTGATTTTAACTTTCTACTCTAACTCATTTTTTTTTTTCTTGACTTCATTCTCACTCATTAGAGTTAGCTGAGAAGATCTTGTAAATAGTTCTGCAGTGCCAAATAACACTTACAGTATGTTGCTTGTAGATGTCCAGAAAAACACCAGATGGTTGATTGTGGTCGTTCCTGTTAGGTATTATATCACACCTGAACTGTGTTAGTACAAAGATGCCTTAAGTTCTTCTTTCCTCACTACTGTTTTATTGGATAAACAGATGTTTCACTTCTGATAACCCCAGATAGAAGTTCAAGAAATTCAAATAAATCAAGTAATGAATGGAAATCTTCTGGCTCTAACTGCAAAATACCTGAACTTTAACCCAGTCAATTTGCTTCATCCCACTTAAATTTGAAGATTTTACAGCATGCTGTTACTTTGTAGCATTGTTTATGTCTTGACAAGCAGAATCCTCAGACATTAACTCAGTCCTTTCCTTTTTCATAACTTTGCTAAATAAAATTTCCATAATCAAAACAATTAACTAACTATCTGTGAAATTATTAGAAACATTCACTTCAAAAAAGAAAATCTGGAATCCAACACTAAAAGCGATATATTAAATCCTGAAGATACTCAACATTTTCCACCTAGAATAATCCACTATAATCCCATTTCATAAAGAGCACTTCTTACCTACAATTTTTGGTTGTATAATGTAAAAACAGGTTTCAAGCCAAGTGGATTAGAAAGATAAACTTATTTTAAAGTCCCACTGACTTTCAAATTATTGTCCTAGAACAAACTCTCCTATCTTGACTCAGATGTATTATCAATTGCAAAACCAGATTGTTCTTATATTTCCAGCAATAACTGTCAGTGACTAATTACAGGGGAAAACAGAGTAGGGGTGAAGGATCACATGTCTTATGTTACATATTTATGAATATTTCTACCTGTTTTATTTGCCTGGCTATTATTATTCCATACATCAGCATTGCAAACTCTTCACATTTGTTTCTTTGCCTCTCCCTTTATTTTTCCTTTTTTAAGGAAACATCGCTGCACTAATGATTCTAATCAAGGATATGGTTGTTAACAGTATTTTCTTTAGTTTATTGAATTGATCTTATGTCAAGTTGGCTAAAAAGCAACTGCACAGAGAAAAAAGCTAACTCTTTAAAATAAAGTCATTTGAAAATAAAGATCTCTCATGTATATTTTCATTTTAAAACAAGTGCCACTTTAATAGTTTTCCAAGTTTTTTTTCCCTCAGGAATTCAAAGTATGTACTTAAGATATTTTTTCATAGATTTTGAGGAATAAATTGTTCTCTCTTCAGGTTAAGTAATTTCTGTCAAGCTGTTAAGCACATAGGTTTATGTTTTTTATTTTTACAAAAACTTATAGCAAAGCACCAAAATCACCAAATCACTCTGGAGGATGGGTAGCTCCTGCCTAAGTCTGAATACTAAAGTACACAGTGATCAATAGCAAGGAAAGCATGTCTGGACTCTTTTAATAAAACTCCAGTTTCTAAGCATCAGTTGGTGCACATGAATCGGGCCAGCCTAAATGCAAATTGTACTTGAAGGAGAGAAGTTAGTTTAATTCATGAAATTGAAAATCTGTGTTCTCAGCTGTGCAAGACTACAAACCGTGTCTCCTTTCTAAAATGTGCTTCACAAAGATTTTTCTTGTTGATGATAGACAGTCCTTATGATGAACTTACTGACCTTTCCATTGGGAATAATACAATGAATAGATTTTCCTTTCTCCACAACTTGCCATGCTTAATGCCATCAAGTGTGTTATGTTTAACTGGTTTGTATGAAAGTTTTTAGCTGTATTTGGCTCCCCTGCTGAGATATCCACACCAAGAAGATTATCTCTAAAAGATCCTCTAGTAAAATTTTGGTCTTGACTGGTCGACAACACTTCAAGTCAAGATTTCACCTGCAGTTTGGAAATTGGCATTTGCCATCAAAGGCAGAAGCATCTAATACATATGCTCTGATTTTGATTCTGAAGCCGAGGTTTAATATTTTTTCAAGCAAGAGAAACATACAAAATATCTTAAGGTTCTCTTAAAAATTCTTGAGTACTTTGGTGATACTAACAGCACCAGTGATCAGATGATATAGGACTGCCTGGAAAAAGTGGTTTACTTGTTTATTTCTGTTCTTATGTAAACAATTTACAATTAAAAAAAAAATGGATCTGGTGAAGAAGAACAGAAAAATTGCTTGAGATCCAACAATTTTCACTTTCTCTTTTCTCAATATGATAGGAAAAAAAAGAAAAAAATATCATATCATTGTATCAGACAAAAAAAAAATACAAAATAAAAGGTTAAACTGATGGTAACATTGTTCCAAAGGGCTGGAAAAAGGTTAGTTGATAATATTTTTGATTGGTTTTACTTTCTGAAAGATACAATCTCAAAATCTCTACGCTTATGTGAGTGTTTTTGTGAGAATCATCACTTTCTGACAGGAAAAGAATTCTCTCTGACCTGCTCTTTGGGTAATTTTTGCCCCAGTCATGTCTATCATCCTTGCAGTGGTTTTCACTCTCTCATGCCATCTCTTATCTTGTCTCTGTTCAGCCTGAGTATTCCCTATTGGGAGGGCTCATGTTTTGAATCTCTTGGATGATGGATATTTTCAGAGCATCAATAGTGAAAAACCTTCACTTAGATCAGTCATACTCCTCTGGGTACACATCTGTGTTGTCAGACTCTGACTGCTGTTTCTTTTCTCAACATCGGACCATAAATACAACTTTTTACCTCATATTATACTAATAGTGTGTAGTGACTCACAGCAGAGGGATTTCCCCTTCTGCAGCTATTATTTTTCACTGCTCTTGATGCCTAGTGACGGCTTATCTGCACCCAATTCTTTTTGTCACTGAATACTTAGAGACAATATACAAAGGGATTGTCTGAACAGCAGTTTTTGAAGAAAAACATTTATTTATGCACAGTTCTGTTTTTAATTAAATACAAACATTTATACAAGTTTTCTGAAGAATAAAAAAATAAGCAAGAATAAAAAGCCCACAGACTTTGGGTTGCACTATCAGGGATATTTCCTGAAGTCCTTGTTTGGGGTAGGTAACTCAGAGTTTACTTAGTTACTGTGGTATCAAGGCCATGACAGAGCTTTCCCCTGTTCTTATAGCGTTGGCTGAAAGTATTTTACCTTTTCATACAACAGAGTAATGTTCTTTCTGATAGCATTCAGATGCAGTATTGTGCTGATTTATTGAAACATCTCCTGAATTTAAATGCTTATTATGTCATTAAGGAAATGAGTTTATGATAAACTAAGGTGCTTGTGACATGGATCATTGTGCTAATGATCAATACCACAGGCTTGTAAAAATTGCTGCTCCTGAAGAAGGCATTTAGAGATGCCAATTACAGGCTATTAAGTTGTCATTTCAAGCTAGTTTATTGCAAATTCATTAATATTAGGTGTTTCAGACATTTTTTGTGTAAAAGAAAAAATAAAATAATTTCAAAAAGTCATATACAGAATCATGAGTGAACTAAAATATGCGCAACAGGGTTTTAAACAAAACTGACATATTTTTAAGTGATGGTTAAAAAACATTTTGTATAAAAGTCATGAGGTATATGCTACATAGCTAACAAGAATTCACCAGATAGGCTTATTAAGTTTGTGGCAACAAACATATCAGCTTTAAAATTCAGGATTTCTTTCCCTTTCAAAAGTCCAATTAGCATGCTTCAGTTCTTTGGAGAAAGGTCACGTTCTGACAAAAGCCGATTGTCAGACTAAGTAATGGAAGCATCTGTGACAACAGAGTTTATTATATGTGGCCATTTCCACAATGTCTAATAAATTAATTTACAGAGTGAATTCAAAGAAAATGTGGGGGATCAATGAACTTTATAAACTTGATAAATACTTTCATAAGGTCATCATGTGATGCTATTTTCCTTCTGTTACAGCAGATATAAAACAGCACAGTTCAAAAACAGTCACATAGAACTAGCTACATCAATAACAATGGGGCATATTGTTCCAAACTTTTCATGTCTTTTATCTTCAGAATTATATAATAGGACCATAAGCAGAAGACAGAGACTGCTTTCCAGTTTGGACAGAATTAATACTTATTGTTTCAAGCAATGAAAATTTTATATTTTAAGTCAGAAAACTTTTCTATTCTATAGAACAAAGTAGATGGTGACAGAATTTTTAAAACAACAGTCATCCTTTTAAATTATATCCTTTTTATTTAAGACTAACTTTTAAATTTTAAAACCAATCCATCTACTATCCATCAAAAAAATTAATTATTACTCTTATTTAACTTTTTTTTTATTACTTAAATGTAGCAATTATCCAGGTAAGTCACTCATCCACCTGTTAGCTGAGATAACAGTAGTCTCCAAAAAGCAGTTATTTATTGGCTGGTTGTGTCTTTGCAATATTAAGATTAAAGACCCAGGAATATTTTAACTGTTTATATCTGACACATAAGAATAAAAACCAAACACACTCAGTGCAGGCTGAGACTTGATAATGCTTTGATTTTTGAGAACAGAAACTGTCAGTAAACAATGGTTGACTAATCAGGGTGGTGCCATATTGCATTTTTGTCTCCAAACTAGTTTTCAGGTTTATTTTTCAATTTTGTGGAATGTCTTTATGGCTTGCTATGCATTATCTCTATTAGACCAGTATTTCAATCTACATATGCTACATACTGGCATGTTGTGACATTAGTGCCTCTCAATAGTCCTTTGCAATGTGTCCTTTACTTCTCAAAGCTGGCTTTCTATCTACTTATGAAATCTTCAAAATCACTTTCTCACATGCCTAATTTGGTCTGAAGTCTTGTCTGCAATTTCTCCAAAAGCTAAGTTGTATTTTTGTAGCTGGTTTTATTGATTGCTTTTTAAAACATCTTAGGATAATTGGATATCTAAAGTGCTATCTAATAAATTATTGTATAGCATTTGAAAATTCAATTTAGGTACTAGAGCTGTTTTTTGGGTTTTTTTAATTCTACCTCCATTTTTCTGCTGGGTTTTTGTTTGTTTGTGGGGTTATTTTTGGTTTTTGTTTCATTTGGGTTGGGTTTTTTGTTTTGTTTCTGGGTTTGTTTGGGTTTTTTGTTTGTTTTGTAGTTGTTGTGTGGTTGGTTTTGTTCTTTTCTTTTGTGTGGTATTAATTTCTAAAATTCCTATTTCTGGCTAAACAGCAAATACCTGCTTCAAATTTTTTGTGACAGATAAGTATAGATACATGCACAAGACTACAGATTACAGAACAAGTACAAATTTCCATTGCTATAGGCCGGGCTGAGAACACAAATCAATCAGAGATTGAAATGGACTTTGCAGCACAGACTTTGCAAATCTTTTCATGCTCATTGCTTTCTCTTTTATTTTCTCCAAATTCTATGATTTTCCTTATTCTTCCATTGTCAGTTTTACTGTGCAGTATAGCAATTAAGGAGTATTAAGTGAAATTTCAGAAGTCTTCAGAGGTGATGCATCAGCAACCTACCTTACTTTACTACAAATGCTGACCCCAAAATAAAGAGAGTAAAAGCTAAAATTAAAAAACACAGCTATTCAACTTTGGTCCTATTAAAGATACCATTGTTCTTCCTATCTTCAATACAAATAGTACCATTTAATAATTCATGTGTAAGACTTCATTAGTGATCAATTTAAATAACCATTTATGATAGACTCCCCCATCTAAATGCTTTCTTCTCGTACTCTTGCTTTCATAAAGAACCAAAAGGTTTAAGAAAGATTTTGCCCAATAATAACAGATGTGATCCTTGTAGTTTAAACTGACTCTTTTATTGTGTTGGCTGCCTAAATGCAGGAAATAATTCTGAGGCCTAATTGTTTCAGTTGACCAGTAAAGAAGTATGAAAATATCTTAATTATGTTTGCTAAATGTAATGCAAAATTTTATAACCAGTTATAAGTATTAAATAAAGAATAGATCAGTTGTACTTATAAAGATGCCATAAAACAAACTGCAGTGGTAGCTTGCTATATCAAGAATATTAAGTAGATAAAGCTGAAATAGATAAGAATTAGGAGGAAAATTCTGTTTTAAGAAGTCACAAGAACTCACAAAAGTTTGATGACATTTACATGGGTACTGTATACACTTAAGCGTGCTTTGAACTTATGCTAGCTCTAGCAACAGGCTCTACTTATGAAAAATAACAAAACAAACAAACAAATAGAACAAACCCAAAAAATGTTGTCGCAGAATCATAGAATGGTTTGGGTTCAAAAGGCCCTTCAAAGGCTAATTCCCCTGCCATGGGCAGGGACTTCTCTAGATCAGATTGCTCAAAGCCCTGCCCAGCCCTGAACACTTCCTGTAACAGGGCACTCTCCGCTTCTCTGCACAACCTGTTCCAGTGTTTTTTCACCCTCCTCATAGAAAATCCTTTCCTTATGTCCACTCTAGACCTATTCTCTTTTAAGTTTAAGACCATTTCCTCTTGTCCTGTCATTATGGGCCTTGGTAAAAAGTATTATGCTTTCAATATTAGCCTTCTTTAGGTACTGAAAGGCCATGCCTGGAATCTCTTCTTGTCTAGGCTGAGCAGCTCCAATTATCTCAGCCTTACTTAAAAGGAGAAGTGTTCCATCTCTCTGAATCATTCCCCTTCACTCCATCTCTCTAATCATTCATTCCCTCTTGTACAAGTATATATTTTGAAAGCACTGTGTTTGTAATAGAACATCTTTTGAAGAGAGTTCCTCACTGTCACAGACTGCCACCATGCTTTTCCAGTCAGGAATTTCTGAACTAGAAAAAAATATTTTGGTAGCAATCATCTGTTCTGGATTGCATTTGGTTTACTATTACGTCTTTTCTAGTGATCAAGTCTAAAAAAAATGTGGAGTCATACTGCCTGGAACAATATAAATATGTCAATTTTTCTTATGTTTATTGACTTATAAGACAATTGTGGTTTATAGATGGTTATTAGTAACTAAAGAAAGAAAGTAGATATTCTTTTATTTTTGTAATAAGAAAAGACTATTAATTGTCTGTGTGAAGGAGACTGTCCTAGGGTGATGTTATGATGCTTGTACCCCCAGTCGTTGTTCTGCGTATGCTGGATATTATGTTTGCTTTGCTCTTGCTCCTGCTTTGCTCTTGCTTTGGCTCCTGCTTTTGCTCCTCCTTGCTAGTTAGTTTAACTAGGCAGTCCAAATTTTCCCTGGACTGTTTTCCTTTCCTTTTCTTGGAACCACTTGAACCTGCTCCGGACTGGGACCTGGGAACACCAAGAGTTTGCACCTTGTGGCTGCAGCAGCTGCCTCAGAGCCAGAGGGACTGATAACAGACTGACCACTCCCAGAGAGACATTCTGAATTTGTCATCTTTTTCAGAGTGGTGAAAGAATGTTGTCATCTGGTATTGTTCATTTTGTGTGCTGGGAGATGCTGTCCCTGGTAAATAAACAGTTTCTTTCCACTCCACTTCTCTCCAAGGAATCCTTCCTGAGCTGGTTGGAGTGAGGGGCTGTGTGGGTTTGCTTTCTGGAGGGGCCCTCTTTGGAGGTATTCTCCCAAATTTGCCCTAAACCAGAACAGAGACCAGTGCAGCACAAATAAGGGAAAGAAATAGAACAACACAAGCCAGCTTCTAAGAAATCTTGAGAACCTGGGAGTAAACCCTGTAAGAATCATAAGCATATCTTTACAAACATATGGTAATGGATTTCTGAGGTGTTTTGACTAACTCAAGTGCAATGTTTGTTTGAAGGACCTTTGCTACCTTCTAAAGTAATATAAGGAGAATGTCTTTGACAGCTGGGATATATGCCTGTCTGTCACACAAACAACATAGCACAGAAAAACTGCTAGGTTAAATGGAGTTGTGACATAAGAAAGGCTGTGATGAAAGGAGAAAGGGCAATTTTAGGTTATTGTCGCACATGGAAGTGAGATAAGTTATCATAGTCAGGAATACAGTCTAGGTTGAAGCAATGTAGTATGGAAATACCATGTGAGAATAAATCAGAGGTTTAGAAAAAATCTTAGGAAAGGAGCGAGTGGATATTGCAATTCAATAGGAAGCTAAATAAATAATTTGGGCTTTATGTGTTCCAGTACCCAGAGGAAACTCTCTAGAATCAATGATCAGTGATAAGTCATTTGGAAAATTCATACATAAACACAATAAAATCAGATTTATGTAGAACATTTTAGCGGTGATGAAATTTACATTTCATCCAAAATGTTAATGGCTTATTTGATGAAAGTCTAAAACTGAAAAGTGGTTTAAAGAAGATTCTGGTTTTAGAGTTAGCCTTATGTTAACATTATGTTCCTCTATATAAAAAATGGAAAGCCATAGAAAATGAAGGTATAATGGGGATATGAAATATATCTTCATTAAGTTCATTACAGTTGCTACTAAAATAATTTCTTGCGCAGAGGAGGGGAGATAAATCTTTCCTGCTGAAATTTGAATAGTCTAGATAAAACTGTTTCTTCCTATTGGGGGTTATCTTTGTGTGTTTTGAACAAAATTAGCTTTCACATGGCCTAATTAAAAGACTCCGAAAATCAGGAAGCAAGGATACTCCTTTTATTATAACTGGGTTAAAAATTGCACATTGACAAAGGTGTTCACTTTGCTTTCTTTTGGCACTATTACTCTTTACATAATAATGTTTACTCCCTCTGTAATTTAGATTTAGCAGGAATTGTGATATAGTACATTCCATTTCTTCATCACTGTATAGCAAGAAAATAGGACTCAGAATCTCATGAGTAAGGAATTAGATTGCATCAGATATTAAACCAAGTCTTGCTAAAAAACTTAGTGGTTTAGGGGAAACCACCCAGTGATACGCATCTCACTTAATGACTACTATTGAAAAGTAACGCATCTAATCAAGGTTGTCCAGAGTTAATGAAGAGAGAAAAGCACCTGGAAAAGAGGGTACATTATTTCTATATCAAATCTTGCCATTTAATGTACCCAACTTTAGTTCAAAGAAGTTAAATAAGAATGATAATTCCCCCCATTTTCTAGCTTCATCTTCTTTTGCTAGTTAAGAATTTTAAACTTTGTGGAGAGATAACTGTCAGCATCTTGTCAATGCTTTATACTATATATCAAAAATTAACTGATAAATATGCAGATTTCATAAAGTAACTGCACTCCCTGTTTTCCACAGCATCAATTTAGCAGATTAGGAAAATACAAAAACCCTCTTTGAAAAATTATGAGTATGATTGATTAACTTGAACAATAGCATTGAGCAATTTCATTGCATTGCATGTTTACCATAAAGTGCTCTATGGTCTGCTGCATGATGTGATAAAAAGTTTATAATAATCAGAATATAATGTATTCTGAATTATTAGTTTCCTAAATAGTAGCAAAAAAGCAAAACAGTTTATCTTACATTTTCAGTATTAACAATGAAATTACTAGACTTATTTATTGAGTCAGTCCTTAACAAACCTCTTTTAAAAATACAGATTTCATTTCTTCCTACATCTTGCAATGTACTAGGCATCAATATACAGCATCAACCAGCACACTCTGCATGAGCTATGCTGCTTCTTTTGGCACCAGTAGTTTATAATTGTGACTTGTTCTTTTACATGGTGCTTGAGCAGTTAAAGAAAAAGTGGCTTTTTAGCATGTTGCTCACAAGACAGCCCAAAAGTTCAAAAGATAACAAGAACTTCTTGCTATTAAGGAATTAGAAAACGTATTTGCAAATATGTGTCTAATGGCAGTTGTCAGAAGCAATTAGTTTCAAATACATTTCACAGTTTAATCATGCTGTGAAATGCTTCTGAACTTTAAGGATTCAGACTTAATAATATGATACAGTTTCCTATTAAAGAGCATGAAAAATACTGGAGGAAGATTAATTGCCACAGATTAAACTAGTATACGGTATTTAGGTCTCATTCATTAGTTTATAAACTCTGACTTCTCAAAAGAGTATCAAGTGGTCATATAATCACCTCAAGTCTTGGAATTTTGATTTAGCTTTAATTTAATGGAAGACATCTAAAATGTTCTTTATTTAGGTTTTCTTTTGAAGATTCAGATGGATCTTGAGTCAACTATTTAATGATCAGACAAAAATTACCATCTATATCAGTGTTCATGATGAGGATTCTATGACACAATGATTCCCCTTATTGATTTATCCTTATTTAGCATCCTGGCTGTTAGGAGTCAAAGAATAAATCCTGAAGAAGCATATAGATTGTCTGAGTTTCAGGAGAGGAAAAATGTGTTTACATTTGAAAAATGTAATTCAGGGGTGCTACTTACAGCAAATGAAGACAAAGAGTGGTGTTGGAGATGGGAGATATTCTGAGATGAATGTGTAAATTGAGAAAGCGTGTATTTTAAACAGTCAGGTAGTGGAAAGGGCCTAGTATTGATAGGGACAGATACAAAAATGAGAGAAGAAAAGAAAAATAAAAGAAATGAAAATACATCTCATACTTAAAGTCTGTAAAGGCTGTAAAGATAAACTGCACAGAAAATAGTAATAACCAAGAGTTATATGACATGTATTGCTTAACTGTAATATACAGTTTTTAATGTGGATGCATGGGACAGTGTTCCCCAAGAGACTAAAGATTTCTTCTTGCCTTTTATTGATTCAAACCATCAGGCCATGATGGCAGTGGTTTCTTAAAAGGACTTTTTTTCCCTCCTTTCAGAGCTTGGGGACTGAAAAGATGAAAATTGCTGTAATATTTAATGGCAGCATAAAAAACTGAGAGATTATTGAACCACACAAGAGATTCCAATGAAGGCCCATTACAGTGACTAAAGTATTGGGGCATCAATTATGTAAGGGAAAGTTGGGAGAACTGGAGATGTTTAGCATAGAGAAGAGAAGGTTTAGGGGCATCTCATAAATATGTACTAATGTCTGAAGGGCAGGTGTAATGAAGATGGAGCCAGGGTCTTTTCAATGATGCCCAGTGATGGACAAGAGCTGATGGGTACAATCTGAAACAGCATGCTCCTTATGAACACCAGAAAAAAAGTTTTTACTGTAAGAGTGACTGAGAATTGGCATAATTTGCCCAGCAGAGTTGTGGATGGAGTCTCCATCCTTAGAGATACATGAAAGCCATCTGGACATGGTCTTGAGCAACTAGCTGCAGGTGACCCTGCTGAAGCAGAGGGGTTGGACCACATGGTGTCCAGAGATCCCTCTCAATTTCAAACAATCTTTGGTTCTCTGATTGTGTGATACAGGTTAATTAACATAAAATCACCTTTTCTTTTCCACTCAGGAACATCAGTAGTCATAAAGCATTTTTAACTCTTAGTATATTTTGATTGATCTTTTTGGACTCCAGGTGCCAAAGCAGCTGTATCACTCCCCTCCTCAACAAGAACAGGAGGAGCAGATATAGCGAAAAAGCTTGTGGATTGTGATGAGGATGGGGAGCTCACTTACTAATGACCGTCACAGGCAACATAGACTTGGCACGGGGAAATTAGTTTTATTTATTGCAAATTAAACAGAGCAGGATACTGAGAAAGAGGAAAAAAACCTAACCCATCTTTCACACACCCCTCCCTTATTTCCAGACTGAGCTTCCCTCCCCACTTCTTCCCCCCCTTTCCCCAAGCAGCCCAGGGGAACAGGGAATGGGGGTTGCAGTCTGTTCCTCACACATTGTCTCTGCTGCTTCTTCCCTTTCATACTCTTCCCTTGCTCTAGTATGCTGTGCTTCCCATGAAATATCCCTTCAAAAACCTCTCCAGTGTGGGTTCATAAAAAAATTGTGGTTCCTTTCCATGGGGTGCAGTCCCTCAGGATCAGACTGCTCCAGCTTTGCTCCCTCCCAGGACTGCATTTCCTTAAAGAAAACATGTTTCTGTGTGGGCTCTTCCCCATGGGGTCCCGCCAGAAACTTGCTACTTGCTACAGTTCAGGCTCTTTACAGGTCACAGTTCCTTCAAGGCTTTATCTAACTGCTCCAATGTGGGTCCCTTCACAGGCTGCAGGTGAATTTGTCCTTGTGGGCCTGCAGGGATATCCTGTGTCACAGTCTTTCAACAAGAGTCTGCAGGAAAACCTTTGCTTTGGTGCCTGGAGGACCTTCTTGCCCTCCTACTTCACTGACCTTGGTGCCTTCAGAGCTTTTTTTCTTTTCTTACACCTCTCCTGCACAGCAGGAGATTTATCACAGCACCAGATTTACCTTTTCTTAAACGAATTGTCAGAGAGATTGCTACCAGCATCACTGGTGGGCTCAGCATTGGCCAACAGCAGGCCCATATTGAAGCCAATTGGAACTGTCTCTGTTGGACATGGGGGCAGCTTCTGGTGTCTTCTCACTGAAGCCACACCTGCAGACCCTCCACTACCTAAACCTTGCCATGTAAGCCCATACTTACATGAAAATGTATAGAACACAAACCTGCGTTCAGGGGCCACAAAATGCACAAAAAGACATAAGATAAACTCCATCATACAGAATGAAGGATTTTTTTTCTATTCATGTCACCAAAAGAAAGGAAGTTAATAGAATTCATCATGGCAATTTCTCAAAATGGAGAAAATGTTTGATGCTGGAAATATGGATGTCTAGCGAGCAACGCATTTGAGAACCAATAGTGGTAATGTACTTGGGCTCCAAGAGAATTTATCTACTTGGTCTATAATTTCTCCTTTTTCCAACTAGCCTGATGCTTTGTACATCTGCTAAGAGCTGATTTAGCTGCTGATGCTTACAAAGGCAACAATGGGAAAGAAATTCCAGCAGAAAAATAAAATTGGAAGAAGGTAGGAGAGAGAAAGAGGCTGATTCGAGATGCTGTAAAAGGAAACAAATTTTGTGTTTGCTTTGGAACAGATATAAGGCCTTTTTTTTAATTTTTCGATTTGCAGAACTATTGATAAATGATTAAAGATGTAATCTCAGGGACTTCTTAAAGAGCCTAGAAATATTCCACTGTATACCAAAATTTATCTTCCTAGAGAGAAAGCTAGTTAAAAATTGAAATAACATGTCAGGATGGACTGATTAGAAATATACTTTATAAATAGAAAAGCCTTTGAACCAACCTTTTGAATCAATTTTTGAATTTCTTTGTGCAATGCAGGTGGCTAGGAAAGCTGACTCCCAAACTTTTTGAATTCCACTGTGTGTTGTCTTGCCTTTTGAACACGGTCATACTAACAATATTTGCAGATGTCTCCAAAAGTTGTGGTTAAGCAATGCCATTCTAGGGCTTCAGCTGGTCAAATGCAGCTATTGGGGGGAATCTTTGATGTATAATTTAGCTTTGATTTTTTGATATACTTGGATTTTTTTTTGTTTCATATCTTCTGTAAGAGTGAATATATGATGCACCTAGAAATATACTATTGAAAAGGTGACTCTAGAAGGTGTCTTCCTTTAGATTTCTAGTACATATATCCTGATAAAATTGAATTCAAAAGAGCACTGAGATCAAAGAAGGAGCATAAGAAGCACTAGTATGCACCATATCCACATTTTTAAGACTCAGGATTTCTAGCAGTCTACTCAGTTACATTACTGATTATATCGCATACTGAAAAGGTAGACAGAAGACATGGGTAAATTAACTTATATCTTCATGTACAGTTAATATAAAACCTCCTTCTTGGCAAAGTTCTTTCCACCAAAGCAACTGGAACAACTCAATATGAGTCATTTATCTCAGAGCACAACCTGTTTGTGACTTTAAAATTTCCCCAAGTTAGTCCCCGATGTGGCCAGTTCAATCACACTGACAGGATTGATGGGAAAAGTCAAGGGCAATACTCATTTACCTAGGAAACATAATCTAGAATATAAATATAAACAATTTATCTGCCATAAAAGATCTACGTCATCCTTCAACTTCATATTTCCTTAGGCAGTCTAAGCCCTTGGTGGCCTGTTGTGGACATATGGATTTATTTTTCACCTTAGCAGACTTCTCTCTATTTGTTTGTGTGTAAATACAGAAGTGTTGAAAGCACAGCTGGTACCATTACTTCCTCTGGTATTAACTTTGTTCCTGTATTTGGATCTGCTGTCACATACTGAATGACTTCTCCAGGATTGTATTAACAAGAGCTTTCATTTCCTCCTGAAAGCACATTTATACTAGTATCTCATACATTTTAACATATTTTTGCCTCATCTTTTAAGAAAAAATGTTTATTTTCCTGCCTGAGTAACTCCAAATCTAATGTAAGGAAATACCAAAGGGTTCCCTAAATTTGCACAAGAAAGTTGCAATTCAAATCTTCTAACTTTTTCTAGAAGGTGATTGATGCCACTCTAAAACAGATATGCTTGTGATGGGGGAATTTTTTTCCTGCATCTAAAGCCTAGAAAGTTTGCTAGACAATACACTAAGTTTTAGCTGCCTAAAGCTGGATAAGATTTATCTTTTGAATGGTTGTGTTCCCTGTATTGTCTTGTTATCCATCCCTGGTGGCTGGCTGCTGCCAGTATGGCACAAATGTCTTGATATTTATACTCTGTTTATATATATTATCTCAGAATGTTTGCCTTTGTCTTCATTATCAAAGTATTTCTTTGAAATACGAATTCTTGCCATAGGGGAATAATAGTCCAGGATTCATGTATCTTCTCTAACTGTGAGGTATATTCTACTAGGAGAGAATTTAATCTCTTTAAAGAAAGAACTTAGTAATATTCATAAGGCTATTCTTGTTGATGTTAAATTATTTCTACAATTTTCAAAACAAAAAAAAAAAGATATTTGTATATATAATACATATGTTTAACATTTTTGGATTGTTCATTCAATTTAAAATATTTGAAATGGTAGGTTATAGGTGCCATTCATGTTGACATTATACAGGTAAAATAAGTAATACTTCACAATTGAAAAAGAGAAGCAGAACCTTCAGGTTTAGTCACATGCTATTTAACTTGAAATCTACTCTATATTTTGGGGTAATGGCACATTCTTGTCCTTAAATTCTCATCTCAAATTCCTTTGTTCAATCCTGTCTGCAAGAAAAAGAGGAGTACCAGAGAAAGTATGTTAGTAAACTTCATTTCACTCTTGGGGAAACCAATACAGCAAATTGACCTGAGAGTGATTTCCAAATGTTTTAAGCAGAAACAAGTGATCTGGAGTAGTTAGCACTGATTTACAAAGGGGAAGTCATGCTTGACTAGCCTGGAAGTTTCCTGTAACAAAAGGATTAATTTGGTCAAAGAGGAAGGAGTAGGAGAGAATGCTTATCTTGATATCAGACAGAGTTTTGATACCTTTTTCTGTAGCATCCTCATCACGGACAAAGTGAGGAAGTACAGGCTAGAGTAGTGTACAGTCAGATGGACTGAAACCTGGCTGAACTGCCAGTCTGATGGTGTTGTGGTCAGGAGCACAGAGCCCAGGTGGAGGCAAGAGAGTAGCAATGTGTTGTTTCTGGCTCCAGTCGTGTTTGACATCTTCATCAATTACCTTTCCCCTCAATCAGCACACAGAGCATCCAGAGAACCTTTTTGAATGGTACAACTGGGATGAATGGCTGAGAGACCAGATGGTTCTGCTGCTTCAGAGGGACCCTAACAGGCTGGGGAATTGGGCTGGCATGAACCTTGTGAAGCAGAACAAAGTCCTGCACCTGCAGAGGGATTGGACTAGACAATCTCCAGAGGACCTTTCCAGCCTCCAAAATTTTGTGATTCTGGGATACTTCAAGGCTATATTCTGAGTGGGGTATTTGCCAAAGCATATAAGCATGGGCAGGATTTTTAAAAAATATATATTTTCAGTTTTCACAGCAATCAACACAGATTTAAGTAGTTTTTAAAGATCAATGTAGCAGTGGAGAGCAATGAATAGACTATTTTTTAGCTTTGGACCATATGATTTGGCATAGCCCTCCCTAGCATGGCTTCAGTGCCCAGATAAAACCATGTGCTGGTGCAGTTAGGCTGCTTTCAGTCCCAGGATACTCTGAATAAACACATTACAATAAATTTCTGCTACTGTGACAAGCTCTCATATTGCCAACACAGGAGTTGCCTGTGCCAAAGCATGGACACTAGGACATGACAACTAAGCTAAAATCTATCATCCATTTGAATTGGTGAAAACTTCAATTTTGGAAGAGTCAATACATTAAATCAAATATATTAATCACAAAGGCAAAGTACCACACATTACAAGTGAGGACTTTTAAAGACATTCTTTCCCATTGTTTCCTGACACATTAATTAATCTCATCTCACAGACCAAAGTTCACATTCTGCACACTATTATACTTCAGAATCACAGTATGTGCTGAGTTGGAAGGGACCCACAAGGATGATTGAGTCCAGCAATCCTGCACAGCACCAGCCTCAAGAATCACACCATGTGCTGAGAGCATTGCCCAAACACTTCCTGAGCTCTGTCAGGCTGGTGCTGTGACCACTTCCCTGGGGAGCCTGTTCAGTGCCCAGACACACCCTGGATGAAGAACCTTTTTCCTACCTCCAACCTGAGTCTCCCTGGCAGAACTTCAGGCCATTCCCTCAGGTCCTGCCAATGATCCCCACAAAAAGATGCACATCTGTCCCTCCTCTTCCCCTCACAAGGAAGTTATAGACTGCAATGAGATTTCCCCACAGTCTCTTCTCTGAGGAGACCAAATGACCTTAGCCACCCCTTGCACACTCCCTCTCAAGGCCCTTCATCATCTTTACTCTTTGGATGCTCTCTAGGAGTTTACATCTTTAGTTTGTGGTCCAAAACTGCCACAGGATTCTAAGTGAGGCCACCCCAGCTCAGAGCAGAGTGGGACAATCCCCTCCCTTGCCCGGCTGGCGATGCTGTGCCTGATGCACCCCAGGACAGGACTGGCCCTCCTGGCTGACTGAGATTTATGTCTCTTTTGGCAGCACCACTTTCCAGCATCTCTGAGGCAAGCCCTTTGCTTTGCAATAAGTATCATCACTCGTTTATTATTTCTTTTCTTAAAACTACTGGTGATGAAAGATTATTTTAAAAAGTGGATTATAAATAAAAAAATTACAGTCCTAAAAAAGGTCAGTCCAACTATTTGGAATATTTTCGTTTTTTTAGAAACTGAGTCCTTCGGATTAATATGTTCAATTAAATAAATGACATTGTGGTTTTTAAAAGAAGTGAAAAGTCTCCACTACAGTATATATTGAAAGAAGCTGTTTTGCTTCAAAATTTTTCACTTTCGTACTTTCCATAGCTTAGTCTGAGGTTCTGTCCAGTGGCATTTTATTTGCAAAAGAAAGTCACATAAATGAAGAAGAAAATAGGCATTTCTATAAGTGAAATTAAAAAAAAAAAAACCAAAACCAAACAAACAACTTAAAAATCAGAACAAAATCTTAGTATCAGTGCCAGAGCTCCATTATTTTCAGCTTGGCCAAGGAAAATATTTAACAGATTTTGAAATTAACATTTTTAGGAAAGCTTTAAAGAGCAAAGCTTGTAGAGTAACTTCTTGTATATACTCCTTTGCAACCTTCATCATCTAGTCTACTTCTTCGTTTATGTTTAGAGGTTGTTACATTATCTCAAAACAAGGCATCTTTGTACTGTAGATATTGGATTTTACACATTAGGTCAGACCAAAATTTCAGTTAACATGATATCTTCTTTTCATCTGTAAAATCAGATGGTGATGCTTCTCTGGCACAACCTCACAGCTTTAAGCTGTCTGAATTCTTGAATCAGAATTGATATCTTTGTGCTTAATAGCCCTTGATGTATTTGTCTTTCTTGAATTCATCTAATTTACATCACTTCCTTATCTACATCCATCTTCGGAACCACAATGACTTCATAAATATCTTGTCAAAATTCTTCAGTGTCATGGTGACCTTAAAAATATTCAATCATAATCATTGGTGTCAAAAAACACAACCTCATAAATATTTAATCAAAATCTCCTTATCACTCACTGTCAAAACAACGTTATTATTTACCACATTCACACTCTAGTCCAATAAATTGCCATATGACAAAACCTTGTTTTTGTCAAGTAGAATGAGTAAATTTGCTGTTAGATTTACAACTTTCTTCCCCTATCTCTCCCTTTCTTAAATGTGTTCTCAAGTTAACACATTTAGATTAAAAAATTCCTAATATTTATTAAAGGATATTATGATAAATTTACATACTCAACATGGACATTGAAGTAACATATCTCCCAGTATGTGATAGGGCATTGCTGTTCAGTCCCCCTGAGGGTGTCTTCTCCAGAACGAACAAGCCCAGCCTCCTCAGCCTCTCCTTATGGGACAGGTGCTCCAACAGCAAGCCCTTATGGTGGCCCTACACTGAACTCTGCCCAGTTAACCATTTGTCTGATACTACAGCTCAAAACTGGATGCAATGTTGGAGACACTGTCCAAAGTGTGCTGAGTAGAGGAGTAAAATCTAGTCCTTGGTTCAGCTTATTGTCTGCCAGAGCCCTGGGGATGTTTTGCAGAGCTGCTCCCCAGTCAGTCCAGACACAGCCTGTACATGACGCAATGGACACCTCCTCCCCTGGTCCAGTGATCTGACCTTCCTGAATTTCAAGAGCCTCCTATTAGCCTTTTCGTACATGACCCTCTGGGTGGCATCACTGCCCTTCCACATCCCAGACCCTTCCTCAAATTTTGTGCCATCAGCAGATCTATTGAGCATGCTGCATCACCTCCTCCACTGATCAAGGTGCTAAGCAGAACAGTTCCCAGGACAGGCTTTTCTGCATTACTGTTACTGGCCTTCAGGTTTGTTCATTGGATTGTGACCAATGAACCATGACCCCCTGAGCACACTCATCTATCCAGTTTTTACACATGTAGCTGTTCACCCATGCTGACAGTTGTGCTCTAACTTGGATACAAAAATATTGTGTGAGTCAATGTTGAAAGCATTGCTGAAATTGAGGTGAATGGCATCCCCTGCATCTCTTGAAGGCAGGTGTGACATTTGCTTTCCCAAGTTACCTTTGGACTTTGCTCATCTTCATGACCTTTTCCAAGCTGTCAGAAAGTAGCCTTGCAAGAATAATTTCTCTCAGCTTCCCTGAATGCAGCATGTGGATTGGTATGGGTCAAATAACTGATCTTAATCCATTGTTGTGTGTTCTCCCCCTTGAACTCTGCTTCTATGTAAATAGAGAAGCCTTGGACACCTTGTAGGTGAAGAGACCAAGGGTGCAAGGAGTAGATGGGGCTTATCAGTGCTTGGTGTCAGAACATCTGCTCTGATGCTGCCTTGCTCTCATCTTGAAACTAAAATGAAATCTTGAACTCTGTTACATCTGAGATGACCTTCTTTGGATTACCTAATGTTGAGTCCCATGTCAAATTATTTAACACCTATTGAGAGTACATATGTTCATAACAAAAAAAATCCCAGATTTTCATCTCTAATGCTGGATATTCCTAACCCATTTAGGACTGAAGTTTATTCAGACTCTTTAAAACTTACAGATTAATAATGAAATATAGCTTTTATTAGGAGAGAATTAATCTTCTTTCATAGCAGAATTTTTCTATGAAGGCTTTTAGTGTAATTTATTTTCTTGTGAAAATCTTTCTAAGCAGTAATTAAGAATTCAGTTATGTTCACTTGGCCTTTAGTGTTTCGTAGCTACAAACTCATATGTTTTCTCATATGATTTCTTCTGAGAGCAATATTGCAACGATTTGTTCCACTCATGTCAGCAGCCTCAGTATAGAACAAATTTCTTCAATGCTACCTTCCCTATTAATTTCACAGATAGGAGAGAGATACAGGTTTTTTTGAAAGATAACACTTAAAAATATCTCTCAACATTCATCCAGCTTAGATACTGAAGTGATGTGAAAGATGAAAAATGTTTGCTTGATAAGCTCTCATTAGGCAAAGGAGACTGTATAAACATGTTGACATGCTTCATTATAACTTTGCCTGTTTAATTCTTTTATGTATTAGCAGATGCTGTTACTAAGTAATCTAGAAGCCTATTGGAGAATGGGGACATCACTAAACACCATTTTTTACTGTAGGGGGATACAATATAAGACAATAAAGGTAGTATAGAAAGTAATTTCACCCTTTAAAGAGTTGCAGCTGAGTTAATTATTAAAGATTAAGAGCAGGCCAGACTTTAACAGGCTGCAACTGTACTTTCTGTGCTTTATATTCACTTCTATTAATACTAACCATTGTGGCAGGACCTTTTTCTGCAGTAGTTACAGAATTAATTCACATTCAGTCCTTAATCCACTTTCATTTCTATCAGCTGTAATAACTGCATTTTCTTCATGAACAACTTGCATTTTTAAAAAAAAAGTCACTAAACTTATCTATCATTAATTTATTGAAGAAAATGTAAAGGAAAGAAGAATGATTGATATACAACTTCTTGTTCAGGAAATGAGCAGTAACAGACATTTTTTAAGGAGCAGGATCACTAACCTTTGCTGCAATGGATAGTTTGTTATAAATGCTTTCAGTCCACTACTAATTGATGTGTAGCCACAACTATCGTCAGTAGAACATGGGAATTTGGCCTCACTGTTCCTTACTTAGTTACTCAAAGTATGAATGTCTATCATTGTCCAAACTTTCCACCTTCTCTGAGTGGTATGGTTATGTTCAGTTCAAAATAAGACATTGTTGTGTTTAACTCTAGATTAGCCATACAAAGAGAATGAAGAGTCCTAACCTATTTCCCTACATAGCTAATTTTGTCCCAAAATTAGGCACAGCCCAGCTTCAAAAATATGGACAAGTATTACTTGAGTTGTGCTTGAATTTAGCCTCCCCAAGAAAGCTGAGATTAGTATGTATCTCTAAAATGAAATGTGAATAAATTGTTTGCAACTGTGTGAAACAAATATGTGACAATGAAATACAAGCAGATTCTGAGTGCATAGGCAATACAGCTATTTATTGACTATAATAACCTCCAGCATCTTTTCTAGCAAAGGGAAAATTACTATGAATATTTTTAATTTAACTTTACAACCGCATGAACCAAAAAAGAAAGTTTAATTCAGGAATCCATATAACCACTAATTAGCTTTCTTGTGCAGAGACAGGACTTTGAATTCATAAAGTTAATTAGCTATTTCATGATTTCATCATGTTTTCTGTGTTTATTAGGCACATAAACAAGCCTTTTTATTAGAAATTGATGTGTGTTGAAATAGTTGCATAATAGAAGTAGACTACACTAGATAAGTGAGGATCTGAATCGCAGGTACAGTAACCCATATATGCAGATGTCTTCATCATAAAACTAATTCATTTACAGAACTTCATGGTTTTTAGAAAAACAAATAATGTCACAAAGAAGACAATGAATGGAATCACTGTTAATGGAACACAAAATGGTCAAAAATGTAGAAGACACAAACAAAAAATGAATACTTAAGCACTCAGTGATTGAAAGGTCTTTTTTTGAATGCAAATTCATATAATGTTTTAAATGAAACCCAAATTATTTTCCATTTACAAGTCTCCATTGAATGGACTGAGTGTATTTCTTGGTCTGCTTCCAAACATTCATTAAATGGCTATATCCTGAATAATCTGGTTACTTGGTCCTCCCTATATCACAAGTATTGCAATGCACATTATTAGGATTAGGCCACTGATGAAATGCACATTAGCTGTTCTTTTCCTTGTATTTTGCACTAAGTAGCTGCCAGACAAACATCAGTTAATTGTAGTAGCAGAGACAAAAACTGTTACTCTGCTTTGCAAAATGACCACACAAAGGTAGAGAATTATATTTCTGCTGATACCTGTTCCTCTCAGTCCATAATTCATAGTCATAGAATAGTTTGAGTTGGAAGGAACCTTTTAAATGTCCCAGTCTAACTCCCCTGCAATGAACAGAGACATCTTTAACTAGATCAGATTGCACAGAGCCCTGACCTGACCCAGGGCATCTGTCTCTTTTCTGGGCAGCCTGTGCCACTGCTTCACCATCCTCATTACAAAAAAAAATATGTAATCTAAACTGACCCTCCCTCTGTTCAAAACCATGTCCTATTACTCCTTGTCCTATCACATCAGGGTCTGCTAAAAAGTTTGTCTCCCTATGTCTTATAGGTCCCCTTCAGGTACTGAAAGGCCACAGAAAGGTCTGTCTGGAGCCATCTACTTCAGGCTGAACAACCCCAACTCTCTCAGCCTTTCCTCATGGGAGAGGTTGTGCTCCTTTCTAAACAGCACAACACTTTAGCAAGAAGGACACACAGCTTGTTCTATTATTATATATTATTATTCTATTATTCGAATGCTCTCTTCTCAACAAGACATGAGGGTGAGAAGGACTTGGAATCCAACTGTGTGAGCGTTTGAAGAAAGCTGCACTGAATCTGGTATTTAAAAAAAAAGTAGAAAGAAGGCACTGACAAAATTTCTTCTAGTAATGTTTTAGAAACAAAACATTACTAGATGATTCTGCTACATCCAGTGCTTTGTTTGGACCTTATAATCATCCAAAGCCTTTATTGGATTTTTGAGCAGTTAAATATTTCTCAGAAACAAGCACAGTTATTTTAACAATAAGCTTAGAAATCTTTTGGACAACTAGCAACTGACTAAAGAAAACATGAGGTAGCTGTAAGAGTAAAGTTGTGATGCCTATATATAGGGTTTTATCACAGCTACAGAGAAATAAAAGAACATTCTTAACACAAGCATAAGAGACCACGGGAAATGGGCAGCCCAGATTGACCTGGTCTATTAGACAGAACTGTAATACTCCAAATTCACATACCGTACAGTCCTACATGCACGAGAACAGGTGCTCTTTGTGCTGTTTGAAATAGCTGAAAGAACACTTAAAATTACATCCTACAGGCAGCTGAATTTACCTTTTTTTTCTTTGATGAAACAGGTGTTTTCCTCCCAGTGTGAGAATGTCTTTAATGTTACAGAGCTATCATAACATCACATTTTCTATTAAAGGAAGTGTACTACAAAGCAGAAATGTATTGCAGCAGAATCAGTGGCTGAGCCTACACCTGCTGCTCGTCAGGCAGCAGATTTCCTTGCATGAAGAAGTTGAGACATTTGCAATACAAAGCTAAGGGTAGAGGGAGAGTGCTCAATCACACGGCAACTTGTTTTGAAGATTAAACTGAATATGGACCTTTTCTGCTGCAATGACTGCTCTAAGCTGTCTGGTCAAGATATCCAAAGGCATTTACTATCTAACACCTGTTGTTGCCCTGATGGTTAGCATAGGAAGAAACAAAAAAATAAATATTGCAGTTGCTGCTGCGCAAATACTGTGTGGCACATTATTTGGCACACGGCACTTGCTGAGGGTGCAAGGATCACTCACGGGTACCCGGGAGAGGAAAAGCCAGCCAGTCCCGGGGGTAGGTGAGGGTACCAGGTAGCATGATGTGTCCCGGGAGTCGTGGCTGTTCCCAGGGAAGGTTTTCCCGTGGCTGAGGCTCCAAGCTGTGCCAGCACAGCTGCAGGGGTGGCTGCGGGGGCCGCTGCCAGCGCAGGGATCCTGCCTGTGATCAGCGCCTCACCGGCGCGTTCGAGCCGCGCCTTCCTACTCGTGCGCAGCTCAGATAAAAGTGTTATCCAAACAAGATAACAGGATCACACAAGTGTACAGAAATCCAGATTTCGGAGTGCTACGATGTATTTGAAAGGTCCTGGATAACTAAGCTTGACAGCTGCCTGCAGCATCTTTATCTGCCCTTTCTTCAGTAGTTGCCACTTCCTTTTTTTTCCTCCTTTTTTACTGCTTCAAGATGTGACATTTCCTTTGGTCATTTCTCACACATTTTTATGTTTTAGTTTGGGTGAAAAATCAGAAACCTAGCAGCTGTAAGATAAAATAATTATCCTTCACATTAGAAAAGAACCTTCATAAAACTTACAAAATAAATGTTTCTAAAGTCTGTGTCATATACAGGCATCATTGTATGAGATAATAGATTCATTGGCACCTCTTTGATAGCTAAATGGCAGTTCTGCCCAAATATGTATGTATTGCTGTTTACTGCTCACTAGCCATTTATAGATACATCATTCTTATTTAGAGTATCTCCTGTCTATTTTTCGTATTCATATACTATGAACATACATTTCATGTGATATGTGTATGAGTTCAACTGATGCAGACCAGCAAAACACTTTTTAAGAGAAAAGGAAATTCACAAATAATGAGCATTTGATGCAAAGAAAAATGAAAGTTTGTGGCATAAAACATAAAAAACAGACAGAGTACAACCCCTATGCCCGCTTTCCAGGTCAGATATTATCCTAGTACAGATCAGAAGCGATATAATCACTAGTTGCCAAGGTTTGCCTGGATTTCCTTTGAAGTTTATAGATTTTTTTTTTTTAACTTGAATATTGGTGTCAGTTCCTGAGAGGATGAATTAGAACACATACAGAAGAAACATTGCTGTCTAAATCCTTTCACAGAAGCATATCACCAGTAAACTAAATGCTTTAGATGTTTTATAGCAATTGGTACATTGATGGAATCACAAATTTTGGACTTGCTGTGTTGGTAATGCCAGAGAACAATAAAGGGGTTAAAAAAAAAGTTGGTGTGTATGAAGAATCATAGAATGAACCAGCACTGATGTATTAAAAGTGTTTAGAACAGAAACGTTTCAATAAGTTTGAAAGTGATTCTGTCTATGCACATGACAGCAATGTCCATAATATTTCTCATTTTCTCAAAATAAGTCCCTTTACAATTTCACTGAGCTGCTCATGCTTTTCATCTGTGTTCATAGCTGAATAGGAGAAACTGTGCCCCTGGCCAGTTTTTATATAGTGCTTTAGCTGTTACAACATTAATTTCAAATATAGCTTTTCCAGGGTAAGAGGATTAAAACATACATATTTTGCTTTTCTGGGTAGACTTAATCACCAGTGGCAAACCATTCTATGTGATAGAACCCTTCCAATCTCCTGTTGACTATAGGCCATGCACCAGAAATAATGTAATGAGTCCCAAATAAATATTCTAGAGGGAAAGTGTTATAAATTTAATGACTAGGGCATTGAAAGGAGGGTTTAATTTTCATTCTTCCAAATGAGACCTTGGGCACCAGTCAACAGCTGGCATTGTGTCCAGGTGGCCAAGAAGGTCGATGGCATCTTGACCTGTATGAGAAATATACCAGCAGGACCAGGGCAGCGATTGCCCCCTGTACTCAGCACTGCCGAGGTCACACCTGAAATCCTGCATCCAGTTCTGGACCCCTCACTACAGAAAAGGCATTGAGGGGCTGGAGCGTGTCCAGAGAAGGGCAACAGAACTGGTGAAGGGCCTGGAGAGCAAATCTTATAAGGAATGGCTGAGGGAGCTGGGATTGTTTAGCCTGGAGGAAAGGAGGCTCAAGTGGGTTTATTGTTCACTACAAATACCAGAAAGGAGGGTGTAGCCAGTCAGCCCCTTCTGCTCCCCAGGGAAATCACAGCTCCAGCCTGACAGGGTTAAAGAAATGTTTGGGCAATACTCTTGGGCACATGGTGTGACTTCTGGGAATGGCGCTGCACAGGACATGAGTTGGACTGGATGATCTTTGTGGGTCTCTTTCAACTTAGCATATTCTGTGATTCTGTCATTCATTACCTGCATAACACTAACAAACATGAAAATAATTTAGTTCTTGTACATATGAAATGGAAAAAAAATTATTGCAAAGAACCTCATAATATTTGTGAACTTTCTTTCATCACCTTGAATTACTAAATGCCTGCAGGAAACTCTTAGCAATATTACCTCTGAATTATAGCATGTAGTAATATATACTTTGCAATAAATTCACATCGTTTTTTTGGTTGGGTGATTTCGTTTGTTTTTTATGAGCACATGAACACATTACAGTGTTTTCAAGATCTTGTGTTTGTGCAGTAGACCTCTGTGATGAGTTAGGTAGCTATCTCCAAGTATAATGTGTAGCTGTAAGATAAAATACACATGAGAACACAGACAGGTGCAGCACAATGCTTACATATATGTTGAGATCTACACTAGCTAGAAAGGATTTTCTAGCTGTCTGAACAATGACTAGCTGTCATTGTTCAACTGCATGAGTTAACATAAATAAGCCATTAACCTGGTAGTAAAGGTGCTTATTTAGAAAAGTGTTTTAATATTAAGCATGTCTGTCCTATTCAAAGTTGAAGAATGCACAGGAGTTTTTAAAAAGGAGTGATAAGGCAGTCTTCCAGGGCGACATTGCCATGAACTTGCAGGTATTGATCTCAATACTGCGTCTTTGGTATCCTTTAACGATATAATAAGCAAAGCGACACTGAAGCCAGACAAGCCCCAGGAGAACAGCACCTATGTAATAGCCTGAGATTTCTCTTATTGCATTTCGCAACAAATCCAGGCCAATGTGGTTCTGAACATGATAAGGACTCTCTCTAGGGGCAGAAATTTGAAAAAATAGTCAAGATGTTTTCACAGAAATCTCAGAATACTTGATGTTGGCAGGCACCTCTGGAGATGCTCTAGTCCAGCCTCCCTGTTCAGAGTGCAAGACTGACCCTTCACAGACTGCTGAGACATTCATCCAGTTAAGTTTTAAATAGATGTAAGAAAGGAGATTCCTAAATCCAAAGTCAAAAAAACCCCACATCTACATAACCATTATGTTTGACCACCATCATTTAAAGTTTTCTTACTCATTGCCTCCTGTTCTTTTACTGGGTACTACTGAGAGAAGTCTGACTCCACCTTCTTTGCTACCCCCTAATCAGGCATCCGTGCAGATGTCACTTTCACTGTTGTTGTCACCTTGTCCCCATCTTCTTGAGGTTAAACAGCTCCATTTTAAGAACTTCAGATGCTTCTCTAGTTTAGTTATTTCTTTTTGTACTATATTTATCTGTGATACTCTTTGTTTCCTCAAAACTTAACATTAGTTATCTCTACTGAAGACCAAGCAGAAGGCCAAATGGCAAGGTAAAGAAAAATCCTCCTCTGGTATCCACTGACACAATTATTTTCTATATATGCACTCACATCACACACTTAGGAGATATGTGGTAGTTTTATTCCCTCTGCAATAGTTAAAAACAAGAGATTGCTATTGAGCAAAATTTTCTTCATCTGCAGAGTTAAGGTTTCTTTCCATTCTTGTGTGTACACATGAACTATTGCTCTACTTTCAAAACCTCTTGATTTTGAGTAAACGTTTCTATATTTTTAACTTTCAGTTGTGAAATCAATATAGCCTATTTGTCCACCTCAATTTAACAAGCTCAGTAATCCTTCAAACTAATCCCAGTGAAATTGCTTCTGTGTTTTAGCAATGAATTTAAAAAGAAGGAAGGAAAAAAAATCATTCTGCATGCTCAGATCATATCAGGTCTGCACAGTGAAGCTAGGCAGCTGCTGTCAAAAGCATTGGCAGAAATAATGACTGCTTAAAATCTCAGTCCCAGACTGAATTTGTGCCATTTTCGTTTCACCATTGGACATGAACTTATTCTACATCACTGCTATGAGAAACATTTCTGTCAGAAATACTGATAGGAGGAATAAAATGCTTTGTTAATTTAATCTTGCATTTATACAAAGACATGCAATTTTTAGTTTATATTGAATGTCTTTACTTATGGATGAGTTTTTAAAAGAGAAAGCGTTGTGATAAATTATTAAGATTACATGTTAGACAGCAGAAAATGAGTCTCAAAGTTTGGCATGTAGCAATAGCAATTCAGAACTTAGAATCCCAACAAAATGATAAATATCTTAAGCTAAGCAGTTGGTCTCTATATAGTAGCAGGTATTAATGTCACAAAAAGAATAAAAATGTTGACATCAAGTCAAGAAGTATTAGATTCCTATGGAGTCCAACTTCATTGTAAAGTATGTGAAAAATTGTAGAGTCAAGTTATTACTCCCTCTTAACATAAATTTTTAGTTTGCAGTATTGCAACTTACAGTATAAGTGAAGAAAAATTGCCAAAACTTCAGACTGATCATATCCACCTGAGGATGTGTTGGGGAGAATTGCCCCAGCTTTTCATTTTCTTCCTGTGTGAGTCTGCCATATACTTCATCTTCTTTCAAACTGATTGTTTTGGATCAGAGTCAAATCCCCTCATGCTGCCTTTAAATCTGTGACTCAAAGTTCTAATTCAGGTCAAGGTGCATCAGTCAGACATTCAGAGATAGCCTGTTATTGTTCAGAAATACGGTGAAAGTAATGTGCTACTGCAGTGTGATATAGTAGGTTAAAAAACGCCTTCAAATACTTCTCTGTAACAAGGAAATATAACTATGACTTGTCTTTCCCAAATGGAACTGCCTGGAAACTCATCAAGAAATCAGATATTCTTTGATGCTGTAAGTTTTCATGAAAGTGAATCTGTCACAACTGTTTTTCCCTGTCTCCACAATCCATTTGGGTGTGAAAGTGCAGAAGCCCCTTTGCCAGTTAAGAAGCACACCCAAGAGTTCTGGCTCTCAGTATCTTCCCCAGGCTGCCAGACTGCAGCTACTGCAGTTCCTATTTCTCCTTCAGAAGCCAGGAGGATCTGCCTGCTCCTAAGGGCTGGTCAAGCAGTGGTTAGCTCAGTCTTCCAGCAACCTAGATTCCTCTTCAAATTTTGATGTAATGCATTATTCACCAGCTCCCTTTTCTCTGACTTGTGTAATGCTGTTACTCAAAAAGTGCCTGAGTACATTTCAGCAGAATGAATTGGACCTCAGAACAGAAGGAGGGTGGGATTCATGTACACTCAGCACTGAGTTGCCCCTCTCTAGAGGCATAGCTGAAGACCAGCTGAAGACAGAGAGTACTTTTTTAGTAGTTTTTAAAAAACACAAATAGAGAGAGAATTACACGAGTGTCTGTGCAATCAGCCCTTATTCATTATATATTTTTGTTTAAATTACAAGGTACAGGAAGATATATTGAGGTACATATTGAGAAATTAAATTAAAAATTAAGAGAAGGAGAGTAGAGATTGTAAAATTATTTTTCCCTCTTCAGAGGAGATACTCTTGAATATAGTAAAGTACATGGGTATTTTCACTCTCAGATCAGTGAGCAAAAAAACAAAGAGTAACTGGTTTTCACTGAACAAATGCAGTTTTACCTGTAGAAATATGTAGCAGAAACATAGTTTGGTAACATTTTTCAATGGGAAAAATCTGAGTTTTTTATTTAAGTAATATTTTTTACTATTTTTATTGAGATATTTCCATTACATAAATATGAAAAAAATAAAGGCAAAATTAGCATTAGGCATATAGAAGTTTTTCTTTTCCTATTTTATATTATATGTATTTAACTTTCTCAGGAAATTTTGACTTTATCTTCAGGGCCAAGTTTCAGTTTATTTGGGGAAGGGTTGAGAGTTTTCCAAATGTTTGGGTTTTTTATGAAAGGAAATGTTCACTCCTCCCTATCTTTCTAAACTCATTGGTACATTATGGAAGCAGAAAAAGAGAAATGGATGAGCATTTATATTAGTGAACAAGTTGTAAATATTCCCAAACACAATAAAACTTATTTTTAAAAATGTAGACAAAACCACAGTAGCATTATCCTAGCTTCACTTTCTGCATACTTGTAAATAACTAAGACTAGAGCTGTAGTTGAAAAGTATTTTCTTTCCAGCAGAAGGGTTGTAAAAGCTAAATGTGAATATGTTAAGTGAATTATCTCCATGCAAATACAGCTGATCAGATTGAAAAATAACCATAAAGATAATGGAATTAAAACATTTAGAGAGTAGGTTAGGTTCTTGGATTTATACCCTTGGCAAATATAGCAAATAAGGCAACAGTAATGACGACATTCAGAGACATTCCCATGTGCTATTATGGGAGGAAAAGGGAAGCTCTGTGATTTTTACTGAGGATATTGCCACAATAATGCCAAGGGGTCAGCGTTTTGTGTTGTATACTGATTGTCACATACACTGTAAAATGGGCAGAGTTACACAAGCAATATTGCAGTGATTCACCTAAATTTTAAGTGAGCACACTTTTTACACAAACATGATCATTAAATACCAACAGTATGATTCTAAATCAGTGGGGCAGTGCAGACTACTTCCTGCATGAGCATGGCCAGGGGGTGGAAGGAAGTGATTCTCCCCCTCTGCTCTGCTCTTGTGAGACCCCAAGCAGAGCATTGCATCCAGTTCTGGTGCCCCCGCATAACAAGGACATAAAACTGCTGGAAAGTCCAGAAAAAAACCAAAGCACCACAGCTGTTCTGCTTGGAGAAGGGAAACTTGTGTGGAGACCTCATAGCAACCATCCAGTATTCGAAGGGGTCCTATGGGGAGGCAGAGAGGGACTCTGTCAGGAGCTATAGTGATAGGACAAGAAATAATGGGTAGGAACTGAAAGAGGGGAAATTTAGGCTGGATATGAGGAAGAAGTTCTTTACTGTGAAGATGGTGAGACACTAGAACAGGTTTCCCAGAGGTGTGAATCCCAGGCAATGTTCAAGGCCAGTTAGGACAAGGCCCTGAGCAACCTGGTTTAGTGGGATGTGTCCCTGTCCATGGCAGGGGTGCTGGAACTAGATGATCTTTAAGGTCCCTTCTAACCCTTACCATTCTATGATTCCATTATTCATTTCAGTAGATGCTTCTGAAAGATTGTGCATCTTTTTTCCTTCTTGTAATATCTTCCTTCTTGGTGGTATCTCAAGCAGAAGATAAAGTCTCTTTGTTCAAAAAGAAAAATGAGTGTAAAATGCTTTTCCTTCCCTTCATACTTCCAGGAAATTTTATTATCTTTTACGTCGTCATGAATGCAGATCTTTCAGTGCTCAGCAGACTGAAATTAATTTTTAAAAGTGTAAACATTTTAATTCAGATCATGAAAGCTAGGGGTTTGTATTCACATAGCTTGTCATTATCTTCACATTGTTACTTATGAGAAGGCTTTTTCTCCTATATAGAGTGACATGGAATCACTCTTTACAAAGGAAGAAATGTGGGGGGATCTTATTCAGTACTTATGACTACTTCTTTAATACCATAGTATGCTGAGATAAATTCTTACATGTTTGATACCTCTAGGCAGTAGGGATCAAAGGCCTCTGGATTTATTCAGACCACTTAGGAACCTGCTGAAAAGAGAAACAGGAAAAAAAGAGAAGGACACTTTTATTCTCACAGGGAGAGAAAAGAGCATTTCTCTGTATTGTACCTCGATCAAGAATACTGCATCCAGCTGAGCCTAATCAAAAAGAGAGAAACACATGGCAGTGTTTGTGTGCAGAATATACACACACTCCAAGACACCCTATGAGGCTTAAGGCTTGCTGTCAGACTTTCTCCCTTCTGCAGCATATTATTTTTTAAAAACCCGTTTTATCTCATACAGATTCTGTTGGTGGTTTTTTAATTTGGTTTTTTAAAAACACAATGCATCTGCTCATGTTTCAGAGATTCTTTAAAGAGTCGAGGCTTTCTTTCTGTCTCAAAGACGAAGCACCAGGATGACAGTGAGAAGACTATTTCTATCTGATGTTGATTGAGTGTGTTACCTTGGAGGATTCAACTTCTTTCTCTAAGGCTCAGTTTCTAACATCAAAAACTGAATAAATACCAAATCTTCAACATGGATATTGGTAGATATTTATGTGAGATGTTGAAAAGAACATGAAAACACAAGTAGGTTACAACACTGCCTCCTGCAGTTTCTGGTGATGGGCAATGCTCAATGACAGGAAACGGCTGGCCTGTTTTGAAGGAGATGGAAATCTGGTTTTAATACTCCACGGTTCTTTTTCTTGATTCTATGGATTTACACAGTCCATGTATTAACTCCTGTAGGTTTTTAGCATCAACAATATTCTGTATTGAAGATACATTGAATGAAGAAATTGTTTATACGCTACCATCTTCTCTTGTTGGATGTTATTCCGTTCTTAAAATATGCATTTCCCAAGCATTTACTTTATGACATACATGAGTTTATACATATTTTAAAACCCCTTCATTTGCCTCTTATCTGGGCTGAAAGCTATAATGTATTCAATAATCCCTTCTACTCTTTGATAGTTTTAAACATTTTTCATGACTCACCTTGTCATGTGAAAGGCAGCTTTCCTTGAGCTCTTTAGGTTGGATCAATCTATCAGCACAGCAAGGAAGACAAGCCCCTTGTGCTCAACCAGCCTGTCAGCATCCTATTACATAGACCCCACTGAACTGCCCATTATATTGAAGGGTGGTTCGACTAATTTACTCAGGGTCATGAACCTGCACTTTTATTTGGAATATTGTCAGTTTTGTCAACTCCGTTATCTGCTACCAGCAGCTGCTAGTGCCTTTAAAGGACCCACATAAAGGAATGTATGGAATAACACTCTTTATTAGCAAACACATTGATAGTAGAAGACTGTGATGGGCTGTTCAGAGATTTCAAAAACAATCTTGAAGTGATATACAGACAAGCTCCTATCACCAATGAAAACTAGCTTGAGAAAATCAGTCAGTGTGGACAGGATAAGGTTCTTACCCATAAGTGTCCCAAGGAGGGAGAACAGAAGTTCAGGTTGTTGATCAATCCCAGAAGTTATGATGGAGTCTTCCTGGAGATCCCTCCCTGCATAACTTTGAGGGAGAGATAAAGACAACCTTAAAGTTGATGTCAGCTCATGTTTAGATGGAGTTTGACTGACTTTAGCAGGGGCCTGTAAAGTACTATGCATTCTCAAGTTAATGAAGCAAAATTCAGTTTTTGATTGTCATCTAAATCATTCTCTGACTTAGTTCCCATTAGCTGCAGTTTTTAGATGGAGCTTATAACCACAGCATCTCTGTGTTCCGCAATCCTTTGTTTAATATCTGCACTGTTCCTGCTCTTTGGGTGTGCAGACAGTTTGTCCCTGGTGAACAATAGCCAGGACATACACTCCTTGCTGACCTTTGTTTTTTGGTCTTCTCCCCATACACATCCAGACCTTTTTTTAGTTCTTCTATAAAGTTTTTGCTAGGAAGAATTATACAAAATTATCTGATGTGAATATACCACACATTTCAACAGGAAAAGGGCATAATGATATTTCCTATTTTGTTTGCCATTTTTTTCATAATAATCCATAGAATTACATTTGTTTTCTTGACTGCTCTTGCTCTGACCTCATATTTTCATGGAGCTGTGTGTTATGACCCAAAAATATAATTTCTCAGTAATGATTGTTACCTGTCAATCCATCACTGTTCACACAAAGATTGGTCATTGTTTTTTTTATTAATCCTGTTCAAGTTCCAGGTGTGTCCTATCCATAATCTCTGCTAAGATCCTGAGATTCTTCTGTGCCCAGTGACTCTCCTAATTCCAATGTGGATTTTATTTTATAAGTTATCCCACAGTGACTTCTCCTGGAGCTATATTGCTCTGTATAAGCAATCCATCAAAGTAAGGTTTTAAATATTCTACGCAACTCCTCTGTGTTACCTGGGGAATAGCTAATTATTTGAACAAAAGGAAACAGTCCCAAAGAAAACAAGACAGACTGAAACGATGCTAAATTTCATAGAATTCCTCTATATTCAGGAGAAAGATATTTGTAGAAAAGTCCCCCAAAGATTTCTCCACTGGCTATTAAGGACATTTCTTTTATGTGTTCTTGCTCACCCACTCAGCTCAGCTCAGTGAACAGAGCATTCAACCAAGCATTTATGGAGGTAACACAAGGATTCCAAGAAGAGCATCCATTATTTGAGGCAAATTCCCTAGTTAATATGAACTGGTAGTTCCAGAGTTTTAAGGAAAATATATTTCTTTTTCTGATTTGGACAATACACTCTTTACTGAATCCAAGAAACTTTCGGATAAAGTTATGGGATAATAAGTTAAGAAGCCATACTCACAAAAATGTGAATATAGAATAGTAAGAAAGTAAATGAGCATATAAAAAAACTTTTAAAAAAATTAAAGGGAAATAACTATATAACTATGAAAAGTGAAAGTATCAAAAAAAAGAATCTTTAAATTCTGTCTGAAATTTTAAGATTACTTGCAGCCACAAATAAGGCAAAATCTGGGTTTTGTGTTTTCATTTCTGTGATTTATACTGCAGTTGCAAGAAAGTCTTTGTAGTAAATGCAGCCTTGTCCCAGGGCACTGGGCACCTCCATGGGCCCAAGGCTGGCGTGTTCTCCTCCAGGTGGTTGTGGCTCAGCAGGAGCAGGAGGAACATGGGTGCACCACAGCAGGAGCTGGACATGGAGCTCTGGCAGGACACTCAATAGAAGGCACCTTCCCAGCCAGCCCCCACTCCATGGCCCCTGGGAGCATCTCCTGGGTGACCACTGGGAAGAAGTAACCTCCACTGCACTGGCTCTTAGCTGACAGAGACCCTTGTCAGCTGAACCTCCAGAAGGCCTTGGGGATGCTCTCATGGCCCTTTCAATATCTTCTGCTCCAAAACTCCCTAAGTAGATACCAAAGACCACTGTCATTGCATTTGATATGGACTTTAATGTATGCAAAGTACTCTGAGATTATCCACAATGTGAAGCTCATTAAACATCATGGCTAAGGACCAACTGGTTTCTAAATAGCCATTGGGCATTGACAGGGTTTAGGCATGGACCTGTTTAAAACTGTGGAAACTGAAGCGTATCTTGACAGCCTTATAAACAGGACTTCAGGTGTGAATGAATTGTTAATGTTAAAAATGTAAAGGATGAAAGATTTTAGCTGGTTTGGAATGAAGCAGTAGGTTAGAGAGAAAAGGAATAATGATGTAACTGAGAAACTAAGTACTTGAATTCTATTTCAGTAATTTGAGGTATCTTGTTCATCTCCCAGACCACATTTCTTTGGAAACTGATGAAAAAGATGACCTACAGTTAACCTTCCAGGTAACATCTTATCTGTGAGATCTGTCTCTTCCCACAATGCTATTTACACATTTTGTGTAGTTTTTGAACAAACTCTTGGATCAGTGTTGGGTATGCGGGCCTTTAATCTGAACACCTACACATGAACTTTTGCTTCTTTGGAAGTTTTGTGTCACTGGCAAAAATGTGTTCTTTGTTATGTGATGACAGCTTTCGTGGGCTTGAGAAAAAAATTCTGTCTCCCACCACTCAATTGTACAGCAGCTGGTATTTGCTGAGAAGAAGGAGTGCTGTCAGACTGGAAAGAGTGCTGAGCTGTGGTTGCTCAGCATCCTTGAGAGGTTCATGCCTCTTTTATTATAGGCAATGTCTTCCCTTAACTTCAATTTGAATGGAATTTATCTTGCCCACATTGTGTGATTCTTCTGTCAATGTGCACAAACACTTTGAAAAGAAATGTGATTGTATTTATGTAACAGCAGCATGGCTCTGTATCCCTGAATCAGACCACTCACCATCTTTTCAGATCCTCTTTCTCTTTCTGAGTCCAGTTCTCAAGTAGTCTTATTTTTAACACTGTTCTTTCTTTCCAGAAGCCCAAACTCTGAGATTTCCAACTTAATTAGTGTATATGCACATGCATAGCTTGCTAATAGGTGTTTCTCTCTCATGCCTCTATTAATTGTAGGATTTGGGATGTGTCACTTTTCCTCAGTTGAAGTGTTATCCGAATTTGTGACCAGTCCACGCTAGTTGCAGCTAGCAAGTTTTTGCTTGAAAATGCAAAAGCTCAATTCCAGACATTCACCCATACACACACACCAAATTATCTGCTGCCTGTTAGCATTTACATTTTAAGCTGTTTTTAATCACCTGCTACAGATTTAGACAGCTGCTTCTATACTAATTATGCCAGAGGGCCTTTGATGACAATAGAGAGGAAAAGACCTTTTTGGGGTATCTTATCTTCTTTAAAAGTGCCATTTGAAGATGTCATGTACTGACTGATGGAAATGCCAGTTGTCTTCATCTGTAAAGTAAAGGAAACTCTGGGGGCTGACCTACAGCAATCTTGATCAGGTACCTTCTATTTTTCACAGCTGAATAAAATGTAAAGATGCAAATATTTTTCTGCCTAGTTTGGAAAGCCACAAGGTTGGGGTTTAAGCAGATCTGATCAGGTGTGAGCACCGAGCAGCTCTGCGTGCGCAAAGAGAATGCTGAGGTAAAAAGGGGAGTTCATGGGTCCCTCAGGCTTCTTTACAAACAGCGATGACTAAGAGAGATTTTTATGGATCTCAGTTTTACTTCTAAACATGTAAGAGCCTTACTTAATCACTTAAACAGATTTTTGGAACTGGCTTGCCTGTTTGCTTTGTGTTCCGGTTCCTTTTTTCCTGGAGGTTTTTTTCTAGTTCACTACTAGAAAAAAATGACAACGAAATTGAACCAAGACAATCCTCACCTATGCTCTTCTCTTTCAATAGACCCTGGACTCATGATGTTGTATTCATGCAAAACCATTAAGTTTGAGACTTCTTTTTTCTTCTAAACTTTCAAACTGATACAGACAGCAAATAATTTGCATTATATTTTAAGTACACAATGAAGCATAGTGAACTGCAGAGTTAAAAAAAATCCTTTGAGAACAATAGACTTATTTAAATAATTATGTGCACATCTTTGGTATTTTTATATATAAAGAGATAAGAAAACCTACACTCCAGTACAGGTATTTTGCTATTCCTTTTGACATTCTGTCCATTAAAGCAGCTTAAAATTAGACTGAACTTTTCTTTTGGCTTTAGGGAATGGCATATGCACTTTCTATTTTCCTGTTCTTCTTTGGCAACTACTGCAATGTCTATTTATTTAAAATTCAAGGTGTACTTACTAATTAGTGCCAGAAGAACTGTAATCTTAATAGGTCATAATAGGTCATATGTGTCATACTGTTTTATATGCACCTAGGAATACATGAAAATGAGATTATTGTGGGGGGATTATATGTCAGATTTGATAACAGGCAAAGTTGTTTAAACTTGTGATTTAAAAATTAGAATGTCACATTAAAGTCCTGAGTGCATCCAGAAGTCTAAGGGATTGAGGTGTCAAAGAGCAGAACCAAGGGAATATTTTATTATTCTATTCTCTTTGGCAAATGTAGTAAATAGACTTCAGTATATTTAAACAGGCATTTGTATCTGATATTTTGTTCTCTGAATGTCTTTTGGATGGCATAACTTTTGAATATAGTAAACTGGAAGAAAATTAAATAGTAAGCTATATTAGACTAGACTCAAAATTATATACTGCTCTTTGTTCTAATTGCTGTAAATTTATCATTTGAGAAGGAGGAATGAGAAAACATAGTGTTATGCAATTTTTGTACTGTGGAAATATATTAATCTGCATATGTTACTGGCATAAGATGCCATGTTTCTATCTTTGCAAATATTTGAGTTCATTTATGGGAAGCAGTGGGAGAGTCTAGCTTTTACTTTAGCACTCATGGGGCAAAATATGTACTCCAAGTCAGCTGAAGGTGGTCATGGGGAATGACAGTATTATCTCCCCGAAGACTCCGTTTCACATGCTTAATGCATTTGCAAGTCCAGGAGATGGGAAATTTGTGAATTTGAGAACAGATGCGCCTGAGACAGAGTGACTCGTGCCAAAGCTATGGCTTCAGCTTTCTTCTTCCCTGCTCTTTTTTTGTTTTTTTTTTAATGAATGGCTCTCATTCCAAGGAAGGGAAGCTATAGCATTTTCTGTGGGCTGCAGTGAGTTCCTGAGAAGTGAGCATATCAGAGCTGTATTTTTTCCAAACTTTACAATCTAAAGACAGATTTTATGTGTCTTCACTTTGTGAAGGTGACCTGTCTCTCAAGTTGTCCTGGCACCACCTCAAAGATATGGCTGTTCAAAGACCTCTGCATGTGTTTTTACATGGGTAACACTAGATTCCTCCAGGGTTTATTGTTAAAGTACTTATCATGGTGGCTGAAATATTTCAGAATTGTACTCTGACTCTAGATCTGTAGACCATTTGTGTGAGCATTAAAAACTCTACACACCAGAGACAACTTTATGCTGCCATTTTGCAGAATCTTAGAAGGGATGAGCCATGTTAGGTCATCCAGAAAATATTTCTTCCAAAGCAGGAATTCTTTTCCCACTAAAATTTCTGACCCTAAATGTACTCTAAATCCTCTCCTGTTTTCAATGTTTCAAGAGAGAGTTTCTACTTATATTCTAATCTATGTCACATTGTTACCTCAGTGCAATACAGCAGTCTGCAGTCAAGAGAAATCCCATAGATGGTTGAAAGAATGTTCTTTAATGGGAGACAATAAATTAATTTTTTCTAATTCACTATTAGGTATATTGGTTCAGTGTGATTTTTTCAAATTATCAAATGTAGTTTTTAAAGGAAAAAAATAAAACCAGATTTTTATGTTTATTTTTAAGAAGTATATTTAATAAAAACCTTGCATGAATCTGGACATAATGGGTTTTCGTCTTTTCATACTATTAATTTTTTACAGAAAGCACCTAAATCCCCCAGAATTACTTTTTGTACCATATAAATAATGACATTCTTAAAGATTAAAAACCTAGATAATCTACTCTATTATCTAATGGAAAAGGCATCAAAGGGAAAATTAAGAGACATAGCAAAAGACAAAAAATTTAGAAAAAAAAAGATGGAAATGTATCTAGGAAAGCTTTTGATACATTTTGGCTTGTTTTATAAAGTGAAAACCCTTTGGAGACATGCTACTGATAACTATTTCACTACTCCATACTTTGGCACAGAAATAGGTGCAGAGACTGTTTATTACAGTAAAGTAGAATACTGCTGCCTGAGATGTTCAGCATTCCTGAATTAAAAATCTGCAATTTCTTTCTTTTCCCTTTAACTCGTAATGTAGATTTGTTGAGTAGATGCTTTTATTCACCATGTACAAATAAAAGAAATAAATTTGTTTAAAAATCTAAACACACTTATTACCCTTTAGGAAATATTAAACTAAATTATGTCCCCAGCTATGTCAGTGTAACTGGCTTTAGCTCAGCATTAATGGTCAAAATTATGCCTGTGCAAATAAAAGAGATTTTGGCTCACTTCAGTCGCTTAAAAGAAATGGGACTGATAAAATTAACAATGTCTTTCTAACTAACTAAAATTGCTTTTGTATGCTGCTAATGTACTTTATCTACCACAATAGCTACAATCTACCAGTGCTTCAATGGCTGTCTTCCTATTTTTGAATTTACAGTGTTGATCTGAATCTATACTTCCAGTCCCTGCAGAAAACTAGGTGTTAGAAACCCATAGCAATGATTTCACTCACTTTTAGATCTATTCCTGGAAATGAATAGCTTAAATTGTTGTAATCTTTCTATTAATGTCAAGTATTTGAAATCAGTTTCAATGATGCCGTTGAATACTTTGCCCTGATTTAACTTTATCCTGTATCACCATAGCTATTTTTTCCCTACTAAGATTCAGTTTGAATTACAATTCCTATATCAATACTATATTCATTAATCTTTGTTCTTTTTACCAGGGCAAGGCAATATTTTGCAGTTATTGGTTAAAATTTTGTTAAGAATGTGTAGCTAGCCTATGGACAAATATGCTGACAGGCTGCACTAAGCTATCAAGAACATGCTAGTACATATTCTCTGAAATGCTGGACTGATAATTTGGCTTCATAAAATTGCTGTTGGCTCAATAGGACAGCCATAAAACTGGAAATGTCTTCATTTCCTCTATGATTTCAAAGTTAGTATTCTCATTTCATCTATTATCTCACAAGTGAATATTTGTTATAAGGAAAACAAATTTTCTTTGAGTTATTTCCCGATGGTCTTTTTTGCCCAGAAACTTTAAAGATATTACTCTTGGTCATATGTATGATTTCCTGATATAGATTGGCTGAATATTGGTTTGCAAATGCTTTTAAAATTTTAGTCTTTAGCTGTAGAATTCTATATGCTTGAGGATCTAGTTGAATTGAGTGTCTCATATTTATGAAATATATTGAAGAAGTAAACAGTAAAGTAAAATACTTCAATTTTCCACACTTTTCTAATATATTAGAAATGGAAAAATCTCCAACAAGAATCATTAATCAGTCTACTTTTAGTTTATATCTCATGCAGAATACAGTGGCAAATGTGATTTTATTGTTTATAAGTCTGCCACTGTAGACTGCTTGCTAAACAGAGCATAAAATTAAAACTTATATTTCTTGTTTTAAAATTGCTTTTTAGAAAGATTTTTGTTAGTATTTATTGCACTGAGATAACTATTTTCAAATATAAAAATCATCATGGTCTTTATTTAATGTATTACATTCAGCCAGGTCCATACAGAGGATACGGGGAGGCCTTGGGCCCCTTTGACCTCTGCCAGACTACATTTCCTACAGACAATAACCAGCCAGTTAAAATTATTTTAGTATGGCGTTGTCTTTCATTCTGAGATGTTCTCATCAAATATTGCTAAATGCCTGATTCAAATGGTTTTGATTTTGTCAGAGTGAAAAGAACCACACTGCTCCTCTGATCAACACTTTGAACAGATCACTAAGGCACCTGCCAGAAATATTTGACCTTGTGAATCGTGTGTGGGTAATTAACTTCTTCAACCTCTTCACATGAGGTGAACTAGTAACGACCATTATTGTCACATGTACTTTAGAATTATATGTGTATGGTCTTTACCTACCCTAACCCCCTGGCAATTTCATGAAGCTTTGATTAGTTCCTCTTTCTCTGGAAATCTTCCTTTTCTCCATAAGGAAAGGAATTTTAGTAAAGGAGAGTAAGAAGACATAAATATAAAGATAATGAATAAAACTTGTATTACATGTTCACAGATCCTCATATATTGAATAATCAGTTTCCCTAAAGAGGACTGTTTAATTGACTGTCCTTTACATTAAGATGAAAAAATATTTGAACTCCTTACAAAATTAAAATTATCTTTCATTAGTAAAAAGTATTAATATTTTATTATATTAATTATCTTTTATTGCTTTATTTAGCTTTCAGAAACAATTTTATTCTATGGCAGTGAGTGACACAGATTCCTCTTTATTGTGATGAAATGCATTGCTTAAGTCATTATATATATTTTCCTTTCACTTTACCCTCCCTGTCTTGCTTAAGCAGGTTTAAAAATACAGTCCTGTGTGCAAACATCTCTTCTCCATTCATTTTATTTCTTAATCATGCCTTGAATATTTGGGGTTTTTTTAAATCATGGTTTTATCATGCCCTTTTAATAAGGTCTGATCTGCACTGATACTGTACTGACATAATGTCCTTATTCTGGCCAGGACAGGGTTAATTTTTGCAGTAGCCAGGAAGGAGAAATGGCTGGGACCCTGATGTTCTATACCACCCCATATCATTGCTGGGGCACTCTCCATAAGGAAGGGGTTCCTTTTTGTCTTGAAAGCACAGTGGGGAGATCCATCTGCTGTTTGTTCATTGTCATGGGCTCTGGGGTGAGCATTTCTGCATGCGAAGCGCTCCCTTTTTGTATCCTTCCCTTATTTATATTGTTGCTGATACTGCTCCTTTTCTTATCTCACTGCTCTTTCCAGTACATTTTTCTTATCTCAGCCCATAATATTCACCTTCTGTGCCTCCAATTCTGAGGTCCATCCTTCCAGTGGGAAAGGGAAGGGGAAGAGGAATTGAGACAGAGCTGGCGTGCTTTGGGAGAGCCTTGGTGGGGGCACTAAGCTGGAGAATACCATTGACACCTAGCTATAATGGTTTGGAAGGGGCTGTTGAAAACTGTGTGTACCTTTATTACAGATTGCATTTAGTTTTTTTCCCACCACTTCCATTTAATGGCGGTTTCATGAAATATAGTGCAAGCCCTCAATAAGGCAACTACAGAGATAAATTCACCCAACAATTTAGCTGTTATATCACAAGATTTTATTTATTTGGTGTCGCAATGTTTTCTCCCTTCCGTCTTTCCTCCATCCCTGCTTTCCTCAAAATGGTTCAGAATAAGGATGTTTTCTTACAGCTTGAAAAGACACAAAGTATGCTTGGTATGTATCTCCTGTATTCTTGATTTTCCAGATCCCCAACATAAATATGTGTATGCTGACTCTTTTGGTGGTGCCAATGTGCTTTAAGCTGATTTAAACATTGAGATCTTAGGGTTTCTTGACATGGATAATTCTAATTAAAAAAAAAAATCTCTTCAATTTGGTATACCTACAAGAATAATAACCTCTGTCAGCAAGGCATGGTTGAACAGCTGTCAGTGTGTTGAGGAGAATAATCTTTTCTTTCAACTCAAGAGCAGCCAAGACAGCTTGTCAGAGTGTAATTCAAAACAATAGACAATTTCTGAATAAAGAAACTCCAGACAACTGAAAGTGGAAGTAATTAACTTCATTCTGGAGGAATCATCCTTTGTTAGCGCAAAAGATTCTTTAAATTCAGATCATGGACTATTGCTCAAGATTTTAAAAACGTGGTGATTAAATTGAGCACTACTAAGATTACTATGCTCTTTCAAGTAACGGAAAAAGAAATAAGAAGCATGACAATAGTAGATTCCCTCAGTCAAATACTCTGACCCTGATAGTGACCAATATTGAACATTTGGCAAGAGAGCTTAACAAATAAGCTTGCAGCAACAACTTAGCTTCTAGCCACCCATGATTCAGAGACAAAGTGTTACACTTATCTTGGTGTTTATCCTTCAGTGGAATTCTGTTTTACTATTATGAATAATTCCCTTCTGAGTCCATTTGTGCTTTTGGCATTCATCAACATCCCAAGGCAAAGAGTTCCATACATATCTACTTTTATATTAGTCTGCACCAAAGAGTTTCCTTTGATGAATTCTTAATCACTGTAAGAAATTGTGACTGTATATTCACTTCTCCTTGTTAACTGTGATTTTTGTGCCATTACCATTTGATTCTATGATTCATCCTTTTTTCAAAGTAAAGAATGTTAATTAATTTCTCTAATCCATAAATTAATCTACAGCAGTGATAAGGCTTTTATCACTTTTCTCATGCCTTTTTCTATTTCTGACAAATATTTCAGTGGGAAGCAGCAGAACTGTACAAAGCATTTAAGATGCAAATAGTCTAGGGATTTACACAGTGTCATGTTTTCTGCTTTATAGCCTATTTTATTGTTAATAATTCTTGATCTTATCTCAAAGTTGTTCCACAGAACGTTGTTCAGTTTTTCTTTAAAAAATCAAAAATTAGTCAAAGAAAACCCTTCTTAACTGTAGCAGTTCTATTTAGATTACATCACAAAGTGACATATTTAGGATTGCTTTGTGTCTTACTTGATTTTTTTTCTGCCATATGCCCTACTCACATTTCAACTATGACTTTATTTCCCTCTCTTACAATATTGTGAGCTCAGTTACAATTAAGTCTTTGTACCAACTCTTTATGGTCAGTCTTTACCTTTAGACATCTGGGTGTTTTTGTGCCATTGTTATTCACAGTTCATTAATGATACCCTCCCCACATTATTAATATATTCAGCACTATAAATATCATAGAAGGGTGGGATTTATTCCTGTAATTGTACAATGACAAATATTGTCCTAGATTTATGTTCTCTTTTTAAATCTACTCACAGCAATTATCCAAGAGGTTTTACTTCCCAGTTTATAGTATGACTAACATTAAATTAAATTTGAAGGGTATAATTCATAGATTAAGAAAGAGAAAATCACAGAAATATATGAGAGAAGTGTGACATTACCCATTGCAGTCAATGAAGACCAAATCCTACAGTCTGAAAATACTTTTCATTTTATCCTAAACTAAACATTTTTATACGGCTCCACAAAATTGGGATCATTTATGTTTGCAATATCATTGTGTCCTTCAAAAAAATTTGGGAAATTCAAGGCAAAATAAAAGTTCTTCTTAAATGACCCATCTTAAATCTTCATTGTTGTAAAGTATTTTTTATCAGATTTATTCATCTTTCAACTTCTTTTATTCTTTATTATGCTTTGTACTAATTTCACTAATATAGAAGACTGGTCTATATTTTTCCAGTCCTGGAAAAAGAAATATTATATTTAACAGATTTTTTTTCTACTAAAATTAATTTGATTAAGTGATAATTATGATATTAGTAACTTCTTTTTTGGTCTTCTGGGCAGTGGATGAATACTTGACAATTTCTTATGGTTCATCTAAAAGTTTTTCTAATGATATGTTATTCTGAAAGAATTTCTTTAATTTTCCTCATTAAAAGAAAGTTTCCAGGACAAACCTCCCATAGCTCATATGCAGTGGACACCAACACAAATAATACTTTTATTTTTCCTATTCTTATATTTTTCATCTCTTTTGAACATTCTTATTTCAACTTTCTCATCAGATGACCTTACAGAAATTTTGAGAGTCTTCCTGTTTAACTAATGCTTTTAATGTATTTAGCAAGCTGTTTTTCAAAATATTTCTTGGTTTGCTTTTTAAATAATTTTATACTGGCATCTGTATGAGCCAGCAGAGAGCCCAGGAGTACAATTGCATCCCTGCTTTTATCAGAGCGAGTGTGGCCAGCAGAGCCAGAGCAGTGATTGTCCCCCCTCACTCAGCAGTGGTGAGGTCGCACCCCAGGGCTGTGTCCAGCTCTGGCCTTTCACTACAAGGACGTGGAGGTGCTGGAGTGAGCCCAGAGAAAGGCAACAGAGCTGACAGAGGGGCTGGAGCACAAATCCTGCCAAGAGCAGCCGAGGGAGGTTGCAGTTGAGGTTGCTTAGTCTGGAGAAGAGGAGGCTCAGGGGAGGCCTAATCACTCCCTCCACCTGAAAGGAGGCGTAACAGAGTGAAGAAAGTCCTCTGAAAGGGAACTTTTTTGTGATCATAAAAAATAAGACAGAACATAAAGAAGTTTTTCAGAGTTAGGAAAACGTGCTCAGACTTGTTATCTGCCTGAGATTTCCATTTTTCCTTTCTGATGTCTCTAACAAGTAGAAAAACCAAGTATAAAAGGAAGCTTCCCTTGAAGATCAGAGGGAGATACAGGAGTGCATTTTCAGATTCACAAGTCATCCTATAATAAAGGAAACATGATTGGTCCACATGAGGGCTAAGAACTGGTTCAGGGTACAGAGAAGGGCAAACAGATAAGGAATGTCACACAACATTAAGGAGTGTTGGTTAGGTTAATGGCAGCCTTTGCAGATGAAAAAGAAAATTGAAGACACACCATGCCAGCGTAGCCTGACAGGAGAAATCAGGCAGTAAAAAGAAGGGACTAAAACAATGAGGAGAAAACACTCCAGCAAATGTAACTGTGTTTATTATCATGATTCACTGTCAGATGAAATCTTCAGCCAGCTTCCAATCAGGAGCTTAACAATTTTATAAATACATATGGTACCTTAGAAATGCAGGAATCTTGGTAACATCCATCCTAACAATCATGTGAAAATTTTCAAAGCAAATAGGTTTAGGCATACCAAGATTCTAATAGTCATAAAATAATTAAAATTCTTTATATTCAAGTGCAATCAGTGAGTCCGGTTTGTTTGGGTTTTTTTCTTTAAAAAGGAAGATTCACATACCTGCTGGTGTATGTGAATGTGCTTCCAGAAAGGAGGCAAAGACCCAAAGCTCAATGAATGAATGGTGCTATTGCAGTTATTCTATAGTTCTGTGTGTTGTATATTACAAGTGCCATGTGTACTTCCTTGTAAGGAAAAAAGGTGAATATTTTCTTCTCTTTTCCATGATAAACACTGGTTTAGAAGTGTAATTTGTGCTATTCAAAAAGGCAACAGACAGGAATTCAACATTCAAAGGCAACATTCAACACGAATTTGTTTTTACAAATCAGGACGTAATTTTTGCATAAGCAGAAGATACTTCTTAAATAACCTTTTGGCTAATTATAAATTTACACTATGAGAAAAAACATAAACAAAAAATCGTGTAACACATCTAAGTCCTGAAAAAGCAGACAAATGAGAACTGGAGCTTTGTTCTTTAATTCAATGCAACTTCCTAACTAAATCTTTTCTTCAGTACTGTGGTATATCCAACCATCCTTGCAGTATCAATTCTGAATGCTATGCTAACAAAAAAAGAGGTAAAATAATGCAGCTTACTGGTAATAAACTAGCCCTAAAAATAATTTAATTTTTTAAAAATAAATTACTGTTCAAAACAGAATACAGTGAAAATACTCCCATTTGGGTTTTTTTATTAGCATTTTAATACTTCTCTTCCTCCAAGAAACAGTGATCACATCCATGGAATCCAGTTTGATGTATAGAACATTACATTAAGTGTAGGGTCCCATATTTTCTTGGCTAGCTGTGATGAGACATCAATCTTGCCTCTGTTGTCCCTGTAATATCTATTGTCAAAACAAGTGTCAGGAATCATAACTTTCCCACAGAAACTCAGTTTTAGCAAAGCAAAAGTTGTCTCCAGTGTGTGAAATGAAGGCAAAATTCAACTCATTGCAATTAGCAAATATTGCATGCAACTTCTACATGTTCCTCTGTCTGAATAGGCCAATTAAATGTCAGGATTAAATTAAAATATACCTACAGAGTCATGAACTTCTCATATCATGTTACTGTTATATGAAAGTGAATGCAGCTCTAACAGTTTATATGTGGTTCTTTCCTAGATCTATCCAGAATGTCATAAACATTTCTTTGGAAAAAACCCAAGGTTTAATTCTGGGTTGTTTTATTTGTGTACTTCGTAATAGCAAACTAATAAATCAAACAAGATAGCAAGCACATAAGAATTATAGATAGACAATAGGTAATAGATATAAGACAATAAAAGAAAGCAGGAATATTTAGTCTGAAGCAGGTATCAATTAAGATCAGACCTCTACTCTGCTGACATAGGTCCTTCATCCTCTATATCCAAAACCATTCAGTGCAAAAACCAATGGAGTTGATTTTTGCAAACTCTCTCAGAAAAGGAGAATATTTACCTAAAAATCATTCTGGCAGTCCCTACAGAGAATACACTGTGAAGACAGGAGCCAATAGTTCTTCAATTGTTCAGAAAAAGTTTTATATCTTTTAATATGAAATATTCTGGAAATTATTCAGACACTGTGACTCCTTTCACCTATTTCACCCACATGAAAATGGTTCCCTTTTTTCTTTCCTTGTTTTTCTTTTTTGTTCCCTTTTTCTATTACCTTTTGTGTCTTTCATTTGCAGAGCATTTTACATAACGTATTTTTGTCAGTTCTGATAGCTGAGCTGACAAGAACAAATCTTATGCTTGGTATTTTGTGTCCAGTACCTCAGTGAATCTTTTCTATTGGGTGGTAGATTCTGCTCCTGTGTGACAAGAAGCCTTACATCACTTCTCCATTGTTATTACAGTGCATGCTAATTCACTCTTATGTTCATTCCTAGATAGTTTCTTGGCAAAATCTCTCATCATAAATTTATTGTCAGAAACAACAGACTGGCCTATGGCTTTTGGTAAATGACAGCAAATTTTACTCTGCATGACAATGGCTTGAAAATGCATCTGTAAACAATTGGATTTTCTTGTGTGTCATGTTAGTGGATAAAACAGCAACACCATTTTTCTATCTGAAACTACGTGCTGGATCAATCTTTCACAGGACCAAAGAATCAACACTACACCAGAGCAAATGCAAAAGCACATTTAGTGGAACTTTTGTCTTATCATCTTAAAGAATCTGTACTTCCATAGCTTTATGAACCCAGCTTTAAATCAGTAATGGTACCATCACAATAGTACAATGCAGTCAAAATTTTTCAGCTATTATATTTATTTTGAATATAAATTAAATGCACTTAAAGGGTTTGAAAGTATAAATACGTAACTTTTATTTATGAATACTGTTTTATTATGTTTTTCTATTTTAATAATTGTTTCTGTCTATGTAATCCATTCAAGACATTATTTTGAAGTAATTCAAACCATTATTTGCCTGCTGAATACACAGATAATTTACAGTCATATTTATCTGAAAGTCAATAAAAGGTGTCTGTTTTCCCAGACACCTTTCTGGTAGTCCATTTATTCTAGAACCTTGATTCTCAGTTTTAGAGAACCCTGGTCTGTGATTTCTATCACTAACCTCCCTTTCTCTTTTTTCTTCTCTCCATGTGTTTTTGTGCAGTGTGCCAGCTTGAGCAAAGGATAAAGCAAAACTTTTCTAATTTCCAAAACTGCAGTCGAAAGAGGCAATTATATTAGTGATTCCTTTTTCAAAGTCCTAGAAGTTGCAAGTAATTGTACACTTGCTTGTGGAAGATGAAGTTCATCTGTGATTGAAGTTCTTAGGAGAATTAAGGAGCAATTTAAAATCACGCATTAGCTGCTTAAGTCAATATCATGCAAACGAAGCAATCTTTGATGGGAATGGATATCAAACTGATCTGATTTGCCATATTATGATTGGTTTTGATTTGGGGGGGGAAGAGGGGGGTGGGGTTTTCACCTTTTCATTTAATTACCATTCTCTAAACTGCTTTGATTATGAGATATTTTTTCCACATTCTTATCAAAGATGTACCACTTTAACCATGCAGTGAAGGTGTGAACATGTGAATTTCAATAATATAAGACTGCAAAATGCTAATGATAAACTGTTTGCATGATTTCAGGCATATCAAGTTTAATAAAAGTTTCGTTAGCGTTAAACAAAGTGAATACATCTAGGGAAATGGTCATGCAACAAAACTAATTATGTGCACTCAAAACACCAAAGCAGGTTCTGAATTACGCTTGAAAGGAATTAAGTAAACAGTCTAACAAAGACAAAACAAAAGTACCAGCAGAATACCTTTCCTTTCCTGGAATTTATAAAAGGCTTGACTTCATTGGTCAAGCCTTCAAGCTGTCTTACCAGCCTTCTAACCTGTATTCTCACAAGAGATTTTTATTTAAGGGCTATTTGGGGCATTGGATAAATCTCAGGTGGATTTTTGTTTTGACTTCTTTTGATTGGTTGGTTGATTTGTTTTTTTCTCCACAACATCCTTTTTGTGCAGATTTTGAAGGAGCTGGAGAGAAGAACAAAACATACATAAATAAGGTTCAGTATCTGCCTGAGTGTGATATTTTATTTTGTGGATGTCAGCAAACTCTCTAGGACATAAATTCATCAGTTTGATGATTCTATCCATTCTATATTTTGTGTCAGTGTATTATTTACCTTCAAACCAGGCATGAGTACATCAATACTACTCATTGAGACGCATATTTTTTCCCATAGAAGCTAAATGTTACTTTGGCATATATTTTACAATATTTGTGTATTAACATATTTTTTATTTACAACACTGCTTAATTTTTTCCAGCACTAATCTTTTGTAAAAATCAGATCTACAGACTACCTACTGCTCTACTACTAGCTTTTTGTTGTTTTTTCTCATACAGAAGGTGAATTACTCTGTGAATTATGCAGCGTAGCAGACAACGCTGAAAGAACTGCTGTTCTCATTGATTGCACCAACCTGAAATGCATTATGAATTCTAGATTAAGAATGTGAATTGTTGACCAGCTCCTTTCAAACAGTAAAATGAACCTCTTCAAACTCAAAGCACCAAATAATAAATGCTGGCAGAGTATAGTGCTGTTTTTAACAACACTAAATTTTCTTCTTTTGTAAAGGCTAGTTGACTGATCCATATTCTATATTCTTGAAGTGTTTTAAATTTACTGAAGAATAATATTAATTTCCATCCTCTATCTTTGCTACCTTTTTTTTCTTTTTAATGTAATGAATATAAAAGCAGTACATCTTCCCATGCCACTGACATATGTTTAACTAATGCCAGGGCTTAGCAAAAGTAGACTCTAGTGGGAGCCTTGATTGCACTTAGACTGCCTAGCCATAGCTCTTGAATACCAGATTGAATATCAGTGCTTTCTAATTAGAATGATTTTCATTAATTCTCTCTACATTTTAAGCATTGTACTGTATCCCATTATTCTCCAAATCATCTGCCTCATTAGCATTTCAATTTCTGCTGAAATTATTTTTATAACCTGCAAGAAAAAATATTGTAGAAGTTCTTTACCCAAACCATACTGTTTAGTAGACATAACTTCTGGGGTTTACTGTAAAAAGAATATGTGTAAAGAGATTTTCCTATTGGCTTGACTAGCAGGTGTATGATTCCTATGCCAGTGATCAAATGGAAGTTGGATCTCATGAAAACTGGATAAGATAAAAACAGAAACACATCAGAAAAACAAGACATGCCATATGATCTCTCTGTGAAGGAACTACTCACTTATCAATGAACATTTTTGGTCCTTAAGGATTAACTCTTTAGGATTTACAGAAATAAATGTAAACAATAAATACAGATAGTTGATCTATATACTCCATATAGACACCCAAGACTTCTGTGTGTATGCTAGTTCTTTATATATATTAAAGAGAAACAGAAACCTCTAGAGAGTGAGCAACCTCATCTTACAATGGATGTTGTTCAAAATGGTTATTTTTTTCTTGACTGAAAATTAAATTCAGAATGTGTTGCTTCAAATCTGGTGTTATGTGTGGAAATATAAGATTAGATGGGATTAATCCATTCAAAAAGAAAAGATGTTCAGAGTTGGGGTTTTTTTGTGTGCATGTTGTAAGTTTCCTCTCTGAATGCTTTGGGGAAAAAAACTCTCCACAGACAGTCAAATCTTTTTATTCATCCCACTATAGACTCACAAATGTATGCTCAGGAGAAATTTATAGTGGTTAAATTTTAATGGACTAATTACTGTTACAAACCTTCCCTCTTTGGAAACGTAGTTTCTAGACCATTTCCTGACAGATAATTAGACAATAACACTTTCCTTGTATTCTGGGATGTAATTTAAAAAGCTTGCATAAAGTAATCACCAAAACTACTTTGAAGAATTTTGTTATTACTGCAATTTCCTTGCAAAAATATCAATTCCAAAATATCTTCTTTTTGCAGGATGCATAGCTTAAAAATAATTTTGTTATTTTAAATTTCATTTTTCAGTTCAAAATAACTTTTCATTTTTTAAACATAAGTTATAGTAGCAATCACAAAAGACTATAACAGAAATACATCCTAGTGAATCCACTGGATGTACAGATTAACAAGAAAAGTTTACATTGCAGTCTTGAAACATTTTTCCCATTTCTTGCTTCTCAATACATATCCATATTTTGGCATTATCCTAGTTCTATAATTTGGAATAAAATGTTATATTTTTATCTTAGTCTCAGCTAATTCAATGTGGCATTTTATGCAAAACCTTGGTGGCATTTTCAAGTGAATTTACCATTCAGTATGCAAATTCTTTGTCTACTACATCAAACATGAGGAACATCTGACAGTTCTTTGTAAACAAAGGAGTAAACTATCACTTACCAAAAGCTTTGCCTAAGATAAATAACATGCTTGAGTAACATGGAAAAATAATACAGTATCCACATAAAAAATTTCATCCACACAATAATTACATGGTTCTTCCATAAATATGTGGTGATTCCAGGCTGGAAGACTTAATAGTCTTCCTTTGTAAAAACTTTCTAAAATACAAAGCTGAAGTCCTCATGTCTAAAATAGAAATTAGAAATTTTAAGATCATCTTCTTTACTTATCTGAGAGTTTTAATCTTTTAAATTTGACTTCTGACCCTTGTGGTACATTTAAAATTATTTTTACATTAAATATCCAATATATGACATAAATTAAAGTAATTTGATTTTCTGCAAGGGCATCTAAAATTCAGTCCAAAATAATTCTATGTGGAGAAATTTCAAAACTCAGTAACAGCAACAACCACGCTTCCCATCCAGTTACTCTGTGTTCACTGACTGTCTTCATTTGCTCAGGAATGAATACATTTAATTTAAATATTTTAGTAAAAACCCAGTAAATGTTTTATATTTTTCATACTGAAAGTATTGTGTATTTTGTTTCTCTGGAAATCACATCTTTGGAGAGAAGAATCTATACAGAAGGAAGATAGAGACAGATGAATACACAAAGTGCACCCTGCAGGTTTTGCTCTGGTTGAACCTTTTTTCCAGTCAGATGGCTGAGCAGAACTGTGTTTTTCCTTGGTTGTGTTGTGCACCCTTGTGCCACTGACCAGTGGAGCACAGAGCCACCACATTGCACTTGCCTGCACAGAATGTGTTTGCTGCCTGTGCTCTCCTTCAAAACTGAAATCAGGGGGCAGCTGGTGCTGACTTTCTTTGCAAGGAGAGCACACAAAGTTGGTAACTCTGTGCAACCTAAAGGAAATAATATTTACTGAAAAAATTGCTTCCATTTCCCAACTGCTGATCTTCCAAAATGCTAAAGGAATCATATATCTTTTTATATTAAAATATTTTCACTCTTACTGTAGGCCTGAAAGAATTAAGGCATAAGCAAAGAAACAAATATTATTCCTGAATTCATAATTATTTATGATTTTTAGAAGCATGACAGGAGTAAAATATCTTTCACAATTTTCTGAACTTTAGGGGAGGGTCAAGATCAATTATTCATTGTAATGACTATTATTTCTCATTTTAATTATTCTGTAAGGACTTACATGATAGTAACTTGCTCTCATTCCTTTCTCCTTGATTGTCTGTAAAATGAAGATTGATTACTGTAGATCAAGCAATTTTTTTTTAAAGGAATGATTCAGTAAGAATTAATATGACAAAAAAAATCAGTGCTTAAAGAAAAATTCTGTATTACATACTGATACTGTCTGAAGAAGATGAGATAATTTTTCTGATGGAATTATTGACATATCTTCCTATAAAAATTTTGTTAAAATATGGCATATTGATTCCAATAGATGAAATGTGAAACCTAACATTGTAAGAAGCAAATAATGTATAAAAGGGATTTTTTATCATGGGTTTTTTTCTGCAGTTTGTTCATATATTAACAATATATTTGTTCATTCTCTCTTAATGCTTTTGCTGAACTACTTTTTCTGTTTTTATAAGTTTCTTTTAATAATTTGTAGTAAATTTAATTTGTTACATTTCTTGTAATAATTTGTAGTAAATGGAAGTAACTACTTTAACACTCATTGAAAAGGAAAATTATGTCTGAAAGTTTTAAAACCACGGACTTAGAAGAAACTAAATTTCTTACAAGCATGGGGAAAGAAAACCTCTATACAATGAAAATTTTGATATGAAATAATGTAACCACTCTCTCATTGACCTCTCTTCATTCATTATATCAAATAAAGAAACTATTGTCCCTTTATTTGGGACAATAAAGAAACTGCTCTAAAGTCTATAAAATGAATGCCACTGTAAATGTTTACATTTTCATGATGGTCAGGTAAATTAAAATAAACTTGTTTTCAGATAGGCAAGAAAACAGTGCATTCAATACCTCACAGAGAAATCATAGGACAATTTTGCAGGCAACTCCAAAGCTGCTTCACTGTTTCCTTGGGGATATGCCAAGAAACCAAATGCTAAAAGCTGGAACGGATTTGTGCAGCTTAACATATGGCCTTTATCACAGCCAATAAAGGCTTCTGAGTGATCTCAGGTGCTTCCCCTTCTTACAAAAACAAAAGAGGAATTGAAGGGAACCATGGCAAACAAAGAGTGGTTTATTTAATTATGGCTTGAAGCTATTGAAAAATAACTCTGAAGGTGACCCCTAAGCACTCAGTGGAAATGATCTGCAAGATCTGCACTCAAATATTTTTCATTGACTTTAGCAAAAGTGAAACCATTTCTGCTTATATGCAAACCTCAATGACTACTGCAATACTGTAATTTATCAACAAAATATTAAATAGTTGCTCATTCCAAGGCCAAAATTATCAGTCTTTTTTTCTTACAGATAGTTTACTAAACCCTTTGGTTCTAAAAGCCATGTGACATATCTTATATTTAAAGAAGCTTATCAATTAATTCTGCATAAAAGAGTCTTTCAAATTGCAGTTCAGTATTCTATTTCTATTTTAGGTACCAACCACCCCTTTTCAGATACACTCTGAAAACCTGAAGAACTTCCAAAAACACTCTTCTCAAGTGTGTTCCCTTTTTCAGCTCTTAGTCATTATTTTCATAGCAAATCAAGACTACTTTTAATTGAAAGAGCTCAGAAAAAATATAATGGGAATATTTAGAAATACATGAAAATTAATGTAAAATGTTTCTGCCGCTGAAATTTCTTTACTAGAACTTACATGGGCAGAAATTGAGAGCAAACTACTGTTTGTTCTTGTTTATTCTCACAATCCTTCATGTTTCCCACAAACTTATTATTCTGACTGGTTCAGAAAATACTGTGCATCAAGCAGCAAGGGAAAAACAGCAGGTAGATTTACTGCATCATTTTACCTTCTGTCCTCTGCTTCTTGTTTCTTCTTTAGCTGTGCTTTCTCAAGGGGACAAAATTCCTACCAAAATAATAAAAGAAAATTATTATGTTTCTTATTCAGCATTACTGGAAACAGATGTCTGTAGTGGTCTGATTGCACTTTTGGTAGTTTAAAAGTACTTGAAACTTTTTATTTTTTTCCCATCATCATCAGTAAATTCACATTTGCTGGGCCATGGCTTTTTTTTAACATTCAAGAACAATGAACTGTACAAGTTCACCTACCTATGTCAATGGGTTTCAAACTAACCTATGATGTTAGCCATGCAAATACAGGCTTTTAAAAGTCATTATCCTAGATTATCTATTTGTATCTAAAACTGTGATATCTAGTTCATGTCAACCTTGGATATAAACACTTTCTTCTCAGAGGACTGTGAAGATGCTTTGTTAAAAATGAAGTAGCTTGGATGATGAAGTATTCTGCTGCAGTATATGACCCTTATGTGAAGGAATACTAAAGAGACCTTAAGCTTCATTTTGACAAGAAAAAAAAAAAGAGAATGAAACATACAATGAAATGCGATTTATCTTCAAGCAAACAAACAATACATATGCACTACAAAAAATATAATTTTCTATATAGTGTTTAAAATGTCCTGAAAAAAATACAGCCAAATTACTGGCAGCTACAGTGCATGAGAACAGCTATAAATCAACTTCTCTACTGTATATCAATTTATATTTAGTAGTAACTTCTAACTCACTGTGGATTTTATAGACACTTTTATGATATATTCACATTGCAACAACAAAACAGTGCTGTTCCTCTACACAATATCTAAGGAAGAAATGAAAGAGATTAATTTGCCCCATGGCAGAAGACATCACTAATTTATATCTTAGATACCCCATGTGAGTCTATTTTGTTTTATTCTTCTTGTAGTGGTATTAATCAGTGGAATAGAGCAAGAATCAGGATGAAATGATAAAAAGAGAGCTCAGTTTAATGTTTAAATCTTTTGCCTTAACTCTATTAAAATGAATGTTCATTATATGTTAAATATTTTATAAATGCTTAAATTGTGAAGAAATTAATTTAAACATTTTATCTTATGAGTCCATATTTTATGCCTGTAGAAAAATGTTCTGCTGTAGTGCAGTAAAACAACTCAAACAATGTCCTATTTGTAAAACACCCAGGGGTGACGTGAGGTGTGGTGTCATGCTGCTTTTGGTGTTGAATTATGCTAAAATCATGCTGACTCATCAGCCCCAAAGTTAATAATTCTGGTTGTGAGGTGAAGGTGTGTCAGATATAGTAAAATATCCTTATCTAAAAATGCTGAGCTGGCACAACTGATCTGGAGACACATATCTGACAGCCAGTCACTTCTAAGTATGAAGTTCCACTTTCGAATTGCAGGTTCTACAAACATATCCCTTCTGTGTGTGTTTGTGTGTGTGTGTGTGTGTGTGTGTGTAAATTCCTCCCTTGCACGAGGACACCCCTCAAGTTACTCCTTGAGGCTGAGTGAAAAAGATTTGCCCATGGTCATTGGTATGAGTGAATAACATCAATCTCTTCCTAATTATTGTAGGGTTTTGTTGCTGGCTTAAATACAATTACTTTGATGCAGTACATTATATTATACTAGTGGGTTCAGTTTCTCTACTGTGTAGTAGAAGTTTCTGATTAAGATCTTTTTTGTCCAATAATTTATCATAATAAATTTTATTTTTCCATTTTTATACAAATATTCATTTTTGTATAAATATATCTGGTTTTCCATCCTTAATCATGTAGGAAAAAGTTGTATAAAGGAGCAATCACTGGATCTAGCTGTGCCAAGGCTCCTCTGAGAGGAGGAGTTTAGAAAGCAATGGGGTCTCCTTTCTGCACCTCATGAGCCAGCAGGAGGCCTTCTCTAATAATCTTTGTCTGAAGCTTCCACTCCACCCATGACAATGCCTTCTTTCAAGTGCAATTGAATTTCAGTTCCTATGCTGTATGATATTCAAACAATTATTTGGTTATTATAGTGAGAATCTCACTGAACAGTTACAAGAATGGAATACTTTACTTATATGTGTTTGTACCCCAAAGTAAGATGTTCTGAAAAATTTTCACATCTAGTCATTCTTTTCCTGCTTTATACTTCACCACACCTCAGAGAATATTTCTTGTACTTCAGTGTAGAGTTGATTAGATCTGGTCTTACCTTGAAGCAAGAAAATTACTTGCATGTCTGCATGCAGGTTTCATTGCAGACATTGAGATTCAAAGCACAAATCTGTTAATTTGATGGCATTCTAATTCTCAGGAATGATGACATTAAGTCATAATTGTCAAAATTTGAAAAAATGTTGGGTATTCCACGACTGTGTTTGATACACAGCAAAGATCATGAGGAAGAAAAAGGTACTTATTTGATGCCTTTTGAGGATGTAGCAGTAAGACAATGACCTTTTCTATCTGGGACCTACTTCTTCACTAACAGTGCTGGAAATTATGTCCTGGAATGCTACACCAACAGCTCTACATTGCTGTAGGAATTTGCCATACAAACGCATTTCTCAGAAAAACAGTTTATCTAACTTCCCAGCTTCATTCTAATCTAACACTGATGCAAGCAACTATGATACCCAAGGATACAACCGGTTTTAAAATCTTACAGAATTTATGAACTATAAATTTGAAAAGACAATTTTAACATTTCTAAATCAGTGACATGCGTTGCTTGTTTCTGAGGTGAAGCGCTCTATAAAATTTTGTTAAAAGATCATTATGGATGGGAACACCTCTGTTCTTTAAATAGTGATAGGAATTTAATCCCTGAAATTTCGTATTTCATATCTCATATTTATTTTACATGGATAAAAATGCCTCTAACTGCATAATAAAAAATGAAAACATGCTAATAAGGCTGAAACTTTATCAAAGTAAAAACAGTAGAGAATTTTGATTGGAAACTCTCTTTCTCGAAAGTAAGTATGAAACTGTAAATTTACCATTCCGTGGATACCATCAAACCAATGTCTGATGATGACATCTTGATTTTCCTAATGCTCCCAGCTCTCAATATTCTACTAAGAATGAGTGGGGTCTCCTCAGAAATACCTCTGCTATTTTGGGCATACTGAGTTGTATAATCTCTTTCATCAAATATTGAACAGGCTTCCTTTTAAAAAATAACCTTATTTTTGGACACTATTATTCCCATTATAATTTTTTCTGAGACTAAATTTGGCATTGTTTTGGTTTTGCTTGTTTTTTTGTGATTGTTTTCATAAAAACAGGACTTTCCTGGAACAAAGGAAGAAAAAGAAAATTCTGGGAATTATAGTGTTGCCTTTTGGCTAATTAGAGTTAAAAAACATTTAGACCACAGATGTGAAACACTAATCATCCCTAAAGTCTAATTATACGTATTTATAAACATTAATCCCTGAATGGTTAAAACTTAAATAACTTTAAAAATAAAACTGCACTTCAAAATAAAATATTATCTCTAAAAAAAGAGAAAAAATATTTTACTGCAAAAATAATTGATGTGTAATATTTATTAATAAAATTTGTAGTATTATTATTAATTTTAAGGAGGTTTCTACATTTTATTAAATAGAGATGGGTTATTGGACTGATCCCTTATTGTGCTGTGTTGCCATTTACTTCATTAAAATATGCTATGTCTCTTACACAAGAAAGAAGTAGCAAAGATTAAAACACTGAAGAAAAGAAAGCTGCACAGGCTCAATGTCTGAAGGCCGTCTTTTTTATTGTAATAAACACCTCTACAGCATTTACTTATTGTAGACCTTTTATATTTCAAAACCCATATTAATCTTTCAAGTAAAATCTGTGTGTTTTCACTAGTCCTATGATTTGTTTTATTTTGACATTGGTGTTTGAACAAATGTGCATTAAATATGTATATTTGAAATATCAAGACCTGGATTTTTTTCTTCAATGTTTAAGGCCAAGCACCATGAATTTTGAATTCATTTTAAGTCAAATTCTGTGCACTTATCAGTTACCTCATATTTAGTGAAAGTAATGGAAAAATAGCTCAATCCAGCTGCTAATAACAGGATTTTGGATAAAATTTTCCAGCACATTTTTTCGTAAGTTATTATTTTGTATTATGACCACAAAAATAAACATTACCCTTAAAAGTTTAAAATTAAGAGAAAAATACATCTTCACAATGTGAAGAGTCATCATAAGAGACATCTGGCAATGCTGAATAAAAAAATACATTTACTGCATATGTGCAACTGTCTAGTGCTGCCTCCTCTGAAATAATCCTCGAACTTTTTTTCCCAGATATGCTTTGACAAACCGCTAGAGAATGACATAAGTTCCCAAATTACTGAAATCATATTCTTAACAGTAATTACTGCTTGGATACAAAAATGCATCTTGTATCCACAAAATTATTTGGTGATTAGTTAACAGAATAAAAGGAAATGTGCTTTCCTTGCTTCATTAAAAGCAAGATGCGAGTTTTGTTTCCAGAGTTGCGGAGATGAGCTAAAGCATACAGATTGTCTCAGAGCACATAAGTTATCCCCATCTCCTTGAAGTCAAGGATCTTGTATTAGTTGGAAGGTACTCTTACAAATATGTTATTATTCTATGTTGGATGCAATACGAGCATCTTAGGATGATTTAACAAAACAGCCTTGTGAGTCATTCTGTGATATAGTTTTTTGTTGTAGCTGTGCAGTGGATTAACCACAAACAATGGAAATAAACATACAGAGAGTAGATACCTCAGAAATCTTGCTCACATTCTGATGCATGCCATTCTAACCTGGTCTTTCCTTGGGAGTATGAAACATTGCTTGAGCAGAGCATAAATCTATTTTAGACCTTATAATTATGGAGTTAGGATAGTTAATTCATTCCAGTCTGTTATATGAGCAGAATTAAAGGAAGACTGGAGGAAAATTCAAAGTAAATAAACTAATCAATGAGCCAAATAAGAAAAATAGTTGGAAGAACTAATAACATGAACAATCTCATCATTATTTATTTTCATGCTTCATGCTTCCCATTTCCATCAAGTATGCACTTAGAGACAAGAAAAAAAAATAGAACAGGTTATAAAAAAAATCAGATTTTAAAAATAGTATTTAAAAATAATTAGTTTATTGTAGAGGTAGTAGATGTGATGACACAAAAGGATGGATGACAAAGGTCCCCATTAAAGCTGTTAGAAAAAGTTTATGTACATGATTTTCCTAACAATGTTTGCATTTAGACTTTTATTCATCTTGTCTTACATCAATTTCCTATCATTTACGCACTTTAATTTAGTCTCTTGCACTCCTCCATGACTAATGAAGAGAGGTAAGTATCTCTAGGGGGTGATCCATTCCATCTCTCTTGGACATTTTTCTGGCTTTTCTCTGACCATGAAGGAGAGCTCAATTGAAAATCATTATTTGGCTTTTTTGTTGGACTAATTGCTGAGCTTTTACCTTAGATATCTGATTTCCTAAAGGATGGATTATTTGAATGAATTGCAGAGAGTAAATACTCTAAACCAATATTTTTTGTAATTTCTGCTGGCTTTCAACTGATTTTTGAAGTAAGTTTTAAGACATTGGCTTGACCAAAACAAAACTATTTATTGTCACTTTTAGGTGCAAGGCTGAAAAATATGAAGATTCACAGTTGTTCTGAACAATGCCATAAGACTGAAGAAGGATATTGAGACAGGTGGCAACTTATGTCAAGACTAGAGAGAGAGGTAATGGAAGATGATAATTTTACTTCTTCCACAGACTTTATGGAATAGTTTGCTTTGCACCTAAACTCTTTGACTCAGATAGATTTTCTCTTCCAGGCCTTATCTAGTTTGCGTTTTTGAAGAACAATAAATTTTAAGGTGTATTCCTGAGTAATGGGATATTAATGGATACAACATTTATGGATGGATTTCTGAATTTGAGAGAGCTTTTTATTATGGCAGCCTGCTTAGATAAAAAATATATGTTTTGTATTTATGTTTGATTTTAGTACAATTTTAATGTAATGAAAGTCCTCCTTCTGATGGTACACTTAAAATAATGAAAAAATTTGATGCCAAGAATAAAATTAAAAAATACTTCCTTTTTCATAAGATTTTTTTAATTAAATGAAGATTGAATTATACACTCATTGGATTTTTTGGTCTTATTTTATACTGAACATTTGTTATGCTTATCATACAGATGTAGGCATCTGAACAGTTGCATATGATTCAAAACATAACAGTACTGTACTTGTAGACATAGGTGGAAAAAAAGAAATCCCTGACAGGAGGGAGCACCCTGCATGGAGAAAAGAAAAACATTTTGGAGCAGTATCAACTGTTAAAATGGCATCACTTATCCACATGCAGCATTTACCGGAGTTCCCACAGAAAAGTAACTTTCTTTCTTCATGAGTAGTGAAATAATACAATAGGAAATAAATTTCAATTCCTTTGAAAGTTGCATCTGTATATTTTAAGTGTTTTGCAACACACCAAAATTAGCATTAACTTCAAGATAGGGTATCATCCATTTAAAATAATATCTGATTCTTCTTCTATTTTATGGTACTCTGGATGGCTGATTTTTTTCCCAACAAATATATATCCATCTGTGTACCAGAGATAGAAGATGAAAGAAATAGTCAATATAGGTAAATTGTAGGCAAGTTCCCCATTAGGCTAAGCTACATCCTACAAAGAAAGAAAATGTCCATAATTTTGTTCTTGATGTCAAGATTTGTGTTAGCTTTATAACTTAGGACTTTGAAAAAAGTAGAGAACAGATATTTTAATTTTTTTCTAGAACTACACAAAACATCAAGTAGCTTTTTCAACAAACTTTCTCAGAGATCTAATGTGAAGTGAACCACAACTTATAGTGAGCCTCTGACACTCTGGAAAAACCATAAATATTGAAAGACACTCTTCCATTTACACAGTCTCACATTTAAGGAGATATGTAAACTCCAAGATTAGTAATCTGAATGAGGAATTAGTCAGCAATTCTGTTGCTTATGTAAGACCATAGGCCTTCAATGTGATTTCAGGATTTTTTTAGGCAGGACCTTTACATTTTGGGAAATAACTGATGGCTTATGTGACATTCCGTAGTCGTATTAGGTATAAAAGGTAAAAGAGGCAGAATTTCTCACAAATCCAAAAGAGTAAAATACTCAGGTGTCCTAAGAGAGTTACAAATCTAATTTACATTTCTAGAAATACTTGAAAAAATGTGGGCTCAGATGTGTAATTATGCTATGGTAAATTGACAAATAATCATATGTCATAAGAGCCTGGGTAATCTCTTTCTTGTGGCTTTCCTTAATCACTTACTTTGGGTCTTCAGGAGGCTGAGATTTTCATTACAACAGAAGAAAAGTTAACACACTGGGATTTCTGAGTCCTAAGTCATATTGCAAGCCTCTCCCCACCATTTATGTCATATTTGGAAATAGGATCCAGGCTCCTAACTTTGTTAGTAACTCTTGAAAATACTGCAGTTTTGTTTGTTGTGGGTTATTTGTTCTTGGTTTAGGGTGTTTTTACTATGTGCTACAGCCTTCCTTTATATACTCTCTACCCTGGGAGTAGACACATAAAACCCATGTTTATGTTGGGGTACAATGGGATCCAGGGGATGCTGGTATTATCCCTTTCACATTAGAGGTGTCCTTTAGTTTATTCTTTTCCATTATTCTCAAATATACCACTTAGAAATATTTTCTTTTGTGTGCACATACAAGCACACACCCAAACCACACTACAGGTTTACAGATGGATTAAAATTCGTGCTAGCCAGACAAAAATCATTAAATACATCCATCTGGGGTACTTTTTTTTCTTTTTTTTTCCCACAGCATTAGTCTGACAGAAAGGATTTAAAGCTACAAATTAACATTTAGTGTACTAATCAATAGCAATTGTTTTATTTCCTCTTCCTTTAAAAACTTATTTCCATTATACTTTTACAGCTCATGTTTCCTGGCCTCCAGTTTCCAAAAAAAGCTTGCAGCTGCTGTGCCTAGGCAGCAAGTCATGCTATTGAGTGTCTATGGAGTGCATCAGCACAAAACAGAAATTCAAGATTAGGTATGAAAGCCTCAATTTTCTATTTACTCCAGTTGTCATAATTTTCAGAAAGCATTCTAGATAAATATGTTTTTTGTTTTTTAATATCTTTAAATATATTTTAATTTATAATATCTTTAAATATCTTTTAAATATCTTTTTGTCCAGATTTGCCATAATTACTCAGAGTATGATGATCTGTCTACTGAATGTTAGTTCCTTATTCAAGGGCATAGAACATTCAAATTTGTGTTGCAGACCAAACAGAAATAAATTAATTAAGGAGGAAAATAGGGGAAAAATCAGTATAAAAATCTAGGCACTATACTAATTTTCTCCTAATTGTAGGGACCATTTTGCACTCAGAAACTTTGTGGCTACATTTAAACAGACCTCTAAATCACTTATTACAACACTTGGTACTGCAGAATTTCTTTTTCTTCTAATTTCCTAAGAAAGAGACTCTCTGTATCAGAGATTATTTCATTTCTTTCACAAGAAATCTGTTGCTGCTCTAGTTGAAGGTTTTGCCCCAATCCAACAGTATCCTAAATGAATTCAGAGTAAAAGATATGGCTGAAGAGATTGTTTTATAAGGCCTAGCAGGCACATGAATAATTTAGAATTTATATGGGTGGAATTGCATAACCACCTCCAGTAAATTTTCCCTTTTTCTTCTAAGGCACTAAGATTTTGCTACCACATGCTGTGATTGTATAAGAAGTCTTCCACTTTCCCACTCTCCTAAATATCTCCCATTTTGGCAATGGATAGACTGAGCTCTTAAAGGGGCATGTAATTATATCTGTAGGGAAGAAGACAGGAATACTGGACTTGATTTACTGTGGCTTCTCATTTAATTTAGCATTAAACAGGATTTAGTCAGCAAAACATTAGGCAGAACTGAAATCTTCAAAGAAGACTACCTTTTTTGTGTGTCTATAGCAACCTAATCTATGGCAAATTGAAAAAGTGGATATTGTTGAAATTTAGAAAAAACTTGGAAAATTATTTAGTGTCTTCTACTTTCACAGCAACAAGATCAGAAGCCATTTTTTCTGCAATGTAATTTATTTAAAAGTATAATATGTCCTTGGTTTTAAAATTTCCTTTTTGAATATTTATTTACTACTTTCCTAATTTGGGACCTGGCTGTGGTAGTATCATGAAGCAGAGTGGAATAATCCAGACAAGTGAATTCTAATGCCCTGCCCTGTGGGTTTCTGCAGAAAGGCACAGTAATGAGGGTGGATCACACTGTACTGACTCCCTGAAATAATTGGCATTCAGCACTCATAGCATACTTTGATCACAAAGTAACATGAATTTATTTAGTGTTCCAAGATATAAAGATGCTACTGTCCCCATACTGTTTTCAAGGACAAACTGTTTAGACACCATGTCTTAACCCAGAGAAACTATTTGAACTATGTTTGGAGTAGGATTCATTAAGTCACTTCAAAATCAAATGAATTATTTGTTTCAGATTGTTATTGTGCAAAAGCTGTCAGCCTTTGGGGGTAAGCCAGTTATCAGTGTGTTTTTAAGATACTAATTCTACTAGGATATTTGAATGTCCTGGAGACCACAGAAATAAAATGTATTGTCTGGAAGCCACTCCATGTTCACATCTCATTAAGAGCAGTGTGGACAGGCACAGAAATTCCTATTCCTCATCTATTTGCTGTCTTTCCCTAACTTCCATGTACAATGTGATGCTCCCTGTCTCCGTTTTCTCCTGGACAATTTGAATCACATTCTTCTTCAATCTATTTGCTATTTACATCATTCACTCTTGTGGCCAACACCTGGAATGGGCAAAACCCTTTATCGATGTTTTCAGTGTTAACATTTCCTGGCCACCTTTTGTTTGTTCTTGTTTTCAATCAACTCAATTTCATATCTATCAATTTATTTAAAAACAAAGCATCTTGACAGTGGAGAAGAGATTCCCTGAAATCATACCCAAAAATATTGTTACTTTGCTCCTTTCAGACCATAAAGCTGCTTAATTTGTTGTCAAGAATGTTGCTTAGATGGATCTGGATGGAGGAGGCTGGGTTAATACAGGTGGCAGTGAGCCTGTGAGTATGGCAGCCTGCATTCCTCATGGCCTGTTCACCTGCTCTGCTGGTCATGTGCCTGGAATTATTTTCCTCTGCATTTTCACTTTATTTAAGAAAGGATTAAAAAGTGTAAGTCTGTATGTTCTGAGGGTTGAAGTGAATGCAGCACACTATTTTGTTCCAATAAACCAAAATGTCTGGAAGATGAAATATAGCCATACCAGCCTTGACACTGTTTTCTTCTAGATGTTATGTTTCATTTCATCTCTATTATAGTCATCTCTTTATTCCCATAAATGTTATATTTATCTGTCCCTGAGAGCAATTCAGACACATTTCTTAATCACTCAGAAGTTCAAAAGTATTATTGATCTCATATAAAAACTCTCCTGAGGCACTGCATGAAACAACCTTCTGAAGGAGGAGATATATAATATTCTTCATGGTGGATGGCAGGTGCTTTGTGGACTTGAATCCACACAAAATATCTAGGAGGGGGATGAATACCTTTCAAAGTAAGTCACCTTCTGGAGAAATTATGAGACAACAAATTCTTTAGCAGAGTCATTAAACATTTATTGGCTCTGCCTTGCAGCATCCATGCAAACACTGATTTTGGTTTCCTTTCCTGTAACATTTGCACCCAACCTTGTTCTGTTCAATAGAAGCCAGACTTTGATCAAATTTATACAAAATGCAGGTTAACCTATTTTGTCTTGAACTTAGCTATTGTCTGCGTCTGGTGTATTACAACATGAATATACAAAACAGTTCTTGCTGTTAAAATTAAAATAAGATATACTCAAGTGTTTTAAAAGTAAATGACTTTTATAGTATTCCTTCAGCTCTCCTTTCAGGGAATTTATGCTACTTTTTTTTTTTCTACAAAACCCCTGCCTTACTGAATGAGAACAGATGGAAATAATAATGTCTGCTCACCTGCCTTAGGGACCTCTTTCAGGAGGTGATAGGTTATCTATAGGAAATGCATATAATTTTCAGTGTAAAAATCAGCTTAGAAATAAATGTCTAATTTTAAAACTCTTGAATCAAAGCAGACAACTGATGTGTTAAGAAGGCTTTTCCCATTTAAAAAAAAAACGTCTAAATACTTTGCTAAGGACCTTACAAAGTATGCTCAATGTGTCTGCTGAATGTGAATTTACACAATAGATTCAAGCATAATTTAAAACGCAGATATCCTTCTGATATTTTAATGGCTCTTGTTAAAAGATATTTTCCTACATCATAGCACTTGATCTGATTTATTCAGATCAGATAAATTATTATTGTAAGTTCAATTCACTTTTATAAATTGAAAATGCTTGCATGTCTTTCATAAAGTTAAATTAGTAAGGTAAAATTAGAACTGAACAAATAATTCATAACAGTTAATTTGTTTGAAAGATTTTGCTTTGTTTTTTTGTTTGGAGATTATCTATCCACAGATAATATAAAGTGCACATCTTCCATGAATAATTATTCAAGTACAGATAAGCCTGGAGCAGTTTTTCAAAACTTTTCATATTTAAAATTCATCATATGTTGGTTAATTTTGATTACACCTTTGTTTTACCTGCTACTGTCTTTGGGACATGCATTGCAAAAGCATTGCTTTGGCTATTACTAAATCATGAATCTAATGTTAAGGGATCAAAAGCAGAATTACACTTTGCCTGTTTATGCTACTCCAGTTTCAAGTGAGTGGTGACAGCCACGTTAAAATAAATACACACAAGGCAACATGGAAAAGCAATTTTTTAAATCTTCTTCATATTATAATGTAGTTGTTATTAGCTATCTGCTTTATTTGAAATAAATGCTTTATTTTTCACCCCATACCAATAACAAGACTTTTTTTTAAAATGCTCCCATTGAAGCAACCAGGAGGGCCATAGACTTTTAAGGTTTTGGGAATTGTTAAAACTAACAACTTTTTCTTCATGACTTACTTTCTTTTCTATACAATTGCAATCACACCTTCTTAAACGGAATACTTTTTGTAACATTATGACCAAACTTTGCTACTCTTCTTTTTTGTTACAACTTTTTAAGCATTTTACACGTCACTGTTTTGGACCTCAGGTCAACAGCAGCAGAGAGATTTGGTTTTCTTCATGGTGAACCACACCAGGACGGTTGATCCCAAAGAATAATAGCCATTGTGGTTGTGCTGGGATAGTTTACAGCTGGGTCTGTTCCCTGAAGAATTCACTGGATAGACAGTTGCAGTACAGAGAGCAGAAAGAGCAGGGGTGGGAAGAAATCACAGTCAGTGAAAGATGAGGCAGACTGACTCTTTTATTTAACAGCCCTGCTTCACACCAGTCATTCTCTAGGCCTCGGTATCTAGTTAAGAATGTTTCCTTTTCAAGCAAATGGAGTTTACTTACAGTACAATTTAACACTTGTAAGTCTTTATATTAGAAAACAAAGCTGTTCTAAATGACCTGAGTACCCAGCCATTGAAAATTAGAGCAGAATAAGTCATCCCATATCTATTAATCTGTTTGGCCTCCTCTGGATGAGAATGAAAAGCTTAGTGACTTCTGTCTCACATGCCAACTGTCACTTTTGAAGCTTATCTTTGTAAAATAGTAATAGCTTTACTTCCTGCACCTTTTGGAGTAGTTGCAAGAGATCAGCCCTTGGAATTCCTAATAGTGTAGACACAAAGGCTGTGACACACATTTGCAGCTGTAGCAACTTGCATATCCAAAGGATTTTGTAGGTGGAAACAAAAACATAAAGGAGCTGGTGTCTCTGTGACTGCCAGTGTTCCCAGGGGTCATGTTCAGTGGTTAATGAGATATTTTGTTGCCAATGGCTCCAGCGAGAATCTAGCCTATAAAAGATGCATTAGCAACAATAATGAATTATAAATTACAATTAATTTTCCAGTTTTGTTTGGTTTTATTTTAGAGCAATTTTAAGTTGGTGTCTGTTTATATTTCAAGCCAATTACTGACTAACACATTGCTTTAATTGCAGCATTTTGGAAGCAGCTGAAAGGAATCCAAGCATAATAGTTTAAGTCATTGTTTTGTTTAAAATAACCCTGAAATCATGAAATTTGGTCTCAAATGTGTAACACTGAAATTGATGAAGAATTCGAAGACGTGAGTATCTTGTGTGAAACTAGAAATTTTATGCAGGTTGTAATGCTGTGGACAGAGTTTACCTGGTTACACATTAGAAGACCAATGAATATTTACTCAACTTCCTTATATGTCAAAAAGCAAAGAAAGACTTGGGAGGTGTACTTAAACAATTGAATTTTGGACAGCCAAAATTAAGTTTAATTCAGCACATCTGATGTTAATTATTTCTGACTACAAAATATAAACCCGATAAAAATGTTCTTTCCATTTACTAGCAGGTACTGCCTGAGCTTTATAACTCTTAAAGATGATGATATTTTTATTGCTATTTCTTCTTAGTTTATCTTTTTCTGTATAGTTTTCTGCAGTCTATATAAAACTAGTTATATTTTTTGAAGAGAAAAAAAGTTACAGTTGAATATACTGTAAATAAAAGATTTCAAGGGGAAAATTTTGGATTTCTGCTCAAAATGATAGAGAAAGAGCAGAGTTAAGTTATGGGTTGTGTATTCCTTCTGACCAAATATGTGAATGCACATATAGTGTCCAGACAAGGGTCTTTACTGTCAGTTTCCTTTCTCTTTATCTAACCTAATAAACCAGTAACTGTTTCTCCTAAAGAGAACTTGAAAAAAATCTATGCAAATTCAGTGATAATGGGAATATTTCTCCTGAAGGAGATTAAAGAACAGGGAGATATACTCCAAATTCCTCTGTTCAAATCAGGTGCCTAGCAACAGAATAGTATCTTCATTGGAGTGAAACAACAGAAGTTTTAATTATTTTAGATTGATTTTCTTTCCAGGAGATTCTAAGCCCTATTTTAGCAAAAATAAATCTCAGTGCCTTCTTCTCACCTTAGGAAACTCTTGGGGTTTTGACTTATCCAGGTACCTTTTGGGAGTCCTAATTGCTGTCAGCAAGTGAGTCACAAAGCTTGTTCAAGCTAATGGGTTTGTCAAACAGTTTGAGGCTGAATGAAAGGAACATTTAAGTCTTATGTATCAAAGATAGCTGGAAGTAATAGAATAATCATCCAAGGCAAATAGCAAATCAGAGTTAGTTTGAACATAGCCTTTGGACATATGAATTGATTAATTTGTTTTAGTTCCAGTTGTCCTAAATTTTAACATTGTGAGTTTATGAAAAACATAAAAAGTTATGTTGCACTTGGTGGGCAAATGAGAACTAAGCATCATGTTTTTAAAAGCCCATTTCCTAGTAAATGGCCAGCACAACTCTCATCCTTAATGCACTGCCTGTTCAGTTTTATGCAGCTGGCATAGTGTAATCTGTACAATATTTAATGCTCTAAATATTGCTTCTCTACATATCTACAAGCCTGATTAAGTGTCATATTTAGCTGTTTGCAGACATTAGGCATTTGAATTGCAAAAAGATGTGGTTTAGATATCAGAAGCTGGGAAAGACCAGAAGTAACTGTAAATGGCAGTTTGGAGGTGCAATTTGTTGGGTAAACAGTTCTCTGCCTTGCAGATTGTGAAGCAAAGAAATTATCTTTTATTTCAGTCACAATTGGGTAAAGAGTAATTGGGTTCCTATTCCTGTTGGATATAAACAAACATACGTATGCAGGGAATGCATCTTTGGTGTGTAACACAGTCATTCTCCCAGCAGAAGCAATCCTTGCTGCCAGCTGTTCAGAGCATCTTGGTAATTTATCTATAAAGCTGCAGCCAGCTGCAGATTTTCTCCTTGCCTGCTGACTTTTACTATTCACTTCTCTCTCCAAACCCCTTAATAGCAAACCTTTAACACTCTACTACGCTTCATTTTCCAAGATTGTTGCTTTCAAGGCCTGAATGGACTTTATTACACTCACTTAGGTAAGCAAGTGCTGCTTATCTTGAATAAAGCTTAGGAGTCTGGCCAGAAGAGAACAGCAGGTTTGGAGTTTTTTCTGCAGCCATTCTTGCTGTTGTGCATTAAGTAGTCTTCTCTGATCCCTTTTCATTAGCATCTAGATCTAACTTCTCATTAGATCTATTTCTCCTGACAGATAGCTTTGAGTCTTTCCACAGCCTGAGTTAAGGGCAGACACAAGTATTAATTTCACTCACACATTAAGTTCCTAACACACAGGAACACATGATATGTAACCTCAAAACAGACAATGACTGACACATTCAATGCTCTGCTATATATGTGTGTTTGTGTATTTACTTATTTTTCAGTAATATCAATATACTGCTCCTTCCTAGTTTTGCTCCCTGGAACATAGCATAAACTTGCCTATGTGTAGTTTCAAGCTCCAGCAGACAGAAAATTCAATACTCTAAAGCAAACATTAGTCCATATTCTTTTTCTATTTCCTGACATTGCTATAGCTCCTGCAGAAGTACAAGTAACTGAGCCAGAGAACTTTATGTTTATTGATTTGCTGAGGGAATCACAGAATTTTACTTGGTCATGAGATTGTGCCCTTTGCTAACAGGGTTTAGCATTGAAGTTATTCACTTCCCACTAAAAAGCCTCTCATGGGCTCCAAAATCTGTTCACACATGCAGTACCAAACCAGTGATCATATAAATATTTGGGTTGGTTGTTTGGTTATTTTTAAAAAATGAATTATAAAACTGAAAGGCTACATAATGAAAAGATGTATATTTCTTCAAAAAAACAGTTTTTGAAACACTACAACTTGTGGGGGCCTGAATATATGTTGTATTGTAAGACCTGTATGGTTCCGAGTTGCTCCAAACGAGCTGCAGCTGCAGGGTCCTTAGTTGGGCAGCAGCTGTAGCTCGTGAAGGCAACTGAGATAAATAGGGGTGGGTCAAGAGCCCAAGAGGAGCCCCTGAGAAGATAGAAAGGAGTGTGCTGCAGAGAAAGGAGAAGAGCCCCAGCAGAGAGAGATGAGAACAACGCTGCAGCGAAGACAACAACTGGTGACCCCGTGTGAGGAAGAACACGCAGCCAAACATCAAAGGAAGGTATGGAATCCCCCGGACAGCTGAGAGCTGTGGCAGCCTGAGAGCTGGGACTATGGAATATCAGCCAGTGAGCTGGGACTTTGGAATATCAGCCAGTGAGCTGGGACTATAGAAGATTGGCAGCCTGAGAGATGGAACTGTATGTGTATTGTAATCGTATAATTGTTAAAAGAAAAGGGGGGAAATGTGGGGGCCTGAATATATGTTGTATTGTAAGACCTGTATGGTTCCGAGTTGCTCCAAACGAGCTGCAGCTGCAGGGTCCTTAGTTGGGCAGCAGCTGTAGCTCGTGAAGGCAACTGAGATAAATAGGGGTGGGTCAAGAGCCCAAGAGGAGCCCCTGAGAAGATAGAAAGGAGTGTGCTGCAGAGAAAGGAGAAGAGCCCCAGCAGAGAGAGAGGGAAGAACAACACTGCAGCGAAGATTGCAACAACTGGTGACCCCGTGTGAAGACGAACATGCAGCCAAACATCGAGAGAGAGAAGGTATGGAATCCCCCGGACAGCCGAGAGCTGTGGCAGCCTGAGAGCTGGGACTTTGGAATATCAGCCAGAGAGCTGGGACTTTACGTGTATGGCAGCCAGAGAGCTGGGACTATAGAAGATGGCAGCCTGAGAGCTGGAACTGTGTGTATATTATAATTGTATAATTGTTAAAAGAAAAGGGGGAAATGTGGGGGCCTGAATATATGTTGTATTGTAAGACCTTGTGGTTCTGAGTTGCTCCAAACAAGCTGCAGCTGCAGGGTCCTTAGTTGGGCAGCAGCTGTAGCTTGTGAAGGCAACTGAGATAAATAGGGGTGGGTCAAGAGCCCAAGAGGAGCCCCTGAGAAGATAGAAAGGAGTGTGCTGCAGAGAAAGGAGAAGAGCCCCAGCAGAGAGAGATGAGAACAACGCTGCAGCAAAGATTACAACAACAACTCAGTTGGAATAGCTAAGATAAAAGACAGAAACTGAATATTTCCTGAAATATTCAGGAAATATTTGAATCAATTTGAAAGGCCATGCTTGTTTTACATTCATTTCATACTGAATAAACAGAGAAAATAAAATTATGATCATTTCCTTGAACACGCCAAACACTTGTTTCAATCATGAAAATACATCTATTACAAGGAAAAGCCCCTATATGTAGGCTACTAATAGTAACATTCGCACTTTTAATATGTGTATCTTGCTGATGAATGAAAATATTCCCTGAGACTAGGGATATTTTTTTGAGCCCTGGGAGGAGCTTCTCCATTGATAAGAGCAAAAATAATGTAAGAGAAGAAGCTTTGAATTTGTTGCACCCTGAGAAACTCACTGAAATTCAGTCTATGTTTTCTGCAGAAATATGTATCATGCTTGCAAACCATTTTCATCTTCCTACTCTATTTCTTTAAGACTGGGAAGAAGGAGAAAATAGGCAGTAAGCTACATTCTTCTTCACTTGAATGTACTTCATCTCTCTTCTGGTTTTTAATTTCTTGTCTTTTCTTCTCCTCTCTTCTGGTTTTTAATTTCTTGTCTTTTCTTCTCCACACCATGCCAGGAGTGCTTATATCTGATAGCACAGGATATTACTTCAATCAAAACAAATTGGGGATTTTTTCAGAATTTTACACTTTCAACACAAGAAATAATAATTACTTTTATGGCCTCCTACAAGAATGTAATTGATTTGATGATGGTAATTGTTAGGTGGTTATATTAGAAATGTTGTTTGGTTTGTGGGCTTTTCTCCCTAGTTTCCCCTTAAAGTAATTTCTCACTTACTTTTAGTATTGGGACCACAGAAGCATATTTAAATTTTATGCCAGCTAGCTATTAACTGAGTGATAATTGCAAAAATTAGTGTGTATGAAAAATAATGTAGATTTCTTACTCTTATCCAGAAACCTTTGTCAGTTAACTAGTCTCATATTAATTCCTTTCTCCTAATACTCAGTAAAGAGTATTGCAAGCATCATGCACATCCTGTGACAGTGACAGGTTTGAAATTTTCAGACAATTATAAGTCTGCAGACTGAAGAATCTGTGTTTGGGATATAAAAATGTAAGAGACTCTATCTACTTTTTATGTTCTCTCTCCATCAGGTGGTCACTGCTGTTGGTCTTCCGGCTGCTTTCTTTTGGCTAAGTAGGCTGTAAATCCTGTCAACCTCAGCTGAACTAATTTTGCACTAGGTGAATATTCCAAACTGTACTTTTGCTATCAGCATGTATTTTCCCAGTACATAAAACCTGCATATAATTTAAAAAATTAGGGTTCACGTACAAGGAACCAAAAAAGACCTTTTTTAGATAGCTTTTTTAAGTGACTGGAGAAGAAGAAATATCACATGACTTTTTGATAAGTTTAAAAGGAGGATCCTGGGAACATATCCTAATCTCAGTGCCCAGTAAGAACATGGAACAGATCCTCCTGGAAGATATGTCAGAACACATGGAAGAAAGGGAGGTGGTCAGTGACAGCCAACATGTCTGTCACTGGCTCCACTGGGGAAAATGGTGACTGATTAATCTGATGGCCTTCCACAGTAAAGTGACTACATCAAAGAGAAGACTCACTTGGACTTCTGTAAGGCCTTTGATATAGCCTCCCCACAACATTCTGACCACTAAATTGGAGAGCTGTTGGTTTGATGGATGAACAATTAGGCTAGTAAGGAGTTGGCTGGATGGCCACGTGCCAGGAGTTATAGTCAATGACTCAATGTTGAAGCCAAAGCATATGAGCGGTGTCTTTCAAGGGTGCTGAACTGATACTACTTACACCTTCAGCAGTGACAGAGACAGTGGGATTGAGTGCACTCAGCAAGTTTGCTGATGACACCAAGCTGAGTGGTGCAGTTCATTCACTTCAGGGAAAGGATGCCAGAAAGATCTTGACATGTTTGAGAAATGAATCTGTATGAAATCTCATGGAGTTCAGCAAGGTCAAGTGCAAGATCCTACATGTAGTCTGGGCAAATGTCCAACACTAATACAGACTGAAAAATTAATGGATTTGTAGTAGGTCTGCAGAGAAAAACTTGGGGATACTGATGAATGAGTCAAAAATGTGCACTTGCAGCCCAGGATGTCAATTGTTTCATGGGCTGCATCATGAGAAGAGTGACCAGCAGGTCAAGGCAGCTGATTTTATCCCCGCTATTCCATTTGGTGAATCCCCACATGGAGCACGGTTTTCAATCTGGGGTCCCCATGTGGAGGACGGTTTTCACTCTGGCTTCTAGTAGGCCTGTTGGAATGGGTCACAGGAGGGCTGCAAAAGTGTTCAGAGAGCTGGAACAATCCTCCAATTAGAAAGGCAGAGAGGGAGTGAGACACCTGGAGAGGACTCTGGAGTAAGCTTGTTGCAACATTTCAGCACTGAGAGCAGTTTTTTAAATCTGCAGTGGCAGAACAAGGGACAATGGTTTTAAATTGAAGGAGGGTAGCTATAGCTTGGACATACAAAAAATTATTACAATGAGCATTAGTGAGATGATGGAATAGGTTGCCCAGAGATGTTGTGGGTGTCCCTGCATTTGAAATGTTCCAGATCATGGAGGGTGGGGCTTTAAACAGTAACTTCCCGCGTCCCTGTGGCTCAGCAGCAACTTACAATAGAAAAAGGGATTTCAGTAGTAAAGAGTAACAGTTGCCAAAATTCAGTTTTGGAGGTTCAAAGTAAATTGCAAAAAGTAGGTTGACAACAGAGGTTGCAGGTAGGTGTCAGAATTAGTAAAGGAAATAATGAATCTGGACATTCATGATTACTACAAAAGAACATACAGCAATCTAGTATTTTCTGCACTTTTCAACATGGCTGCATTTTGCAGGCATTTTATTTTGTTATTGCTGCTTACTCAGCTACTTCTATACCACCAGCTATGATGTTGCTTTGTTTCTAACCTGCACTCCATGTGTGAATCCTACAGATTGTTATTTAGATTAGTGTTTGTATTCTGAGCAGAGATAGGGTACAGTCACTCAAAGTCTCACAAAGACTCGGATGTGATACAGCAGAAAACACTGAAAGAAACTGGTTGATTCAATCAAAAGATGTCTTCTGCTTTTTAAGAGTTATATCCTAGATCAATCCCCTTCTCATTTTTCAAAGGGTGCAATGAACATATTTCCATTACACATGATGGCCATAGCCATATTTCCCTAAAGTCATCATGGAAATAGCTACTTATTAGATGTTTTACACATAGTAATGGCTCTGGGTTTGAGTATTTTCACATGTGATTTGTTTCAACACTTACTTGTTTTTCTGTCTTCTCTCTCCTTTTCTTGAACCATTTGAATGTTGGCCATTCAAAGAAAACACTGTGGTCCAGACCAGCCATCATGTTTGAGCTCTGAATGAAAAATCTTATGTACTTCCGTGCAAAATTATCACACATTTTTAGGAATTTATGCATATATTATATTATTTAGAAACATATGATGAGGTGAACCCAAGAAGTCTCCACCCTCAAGTCCACAGTTCCAGAACTGCTCTACTGATCCTGTAGGTTAGATGACATCAGGTGACAGGGTATGGCGGGGAAAAGTGATCCAATGATCAAAGATCCAATGTGATCTCAGTCCATACATTCCAAACATTTAATCAGGGAGCCCTCAATGAGAAGAATTATTGAAAGAATGGGAATGAAATGCTGAATAATTGCTGAAGTTGTGATTCAGAGAAATAGTGGAGTTTTTCTATTCTTCTTCATTAGAACTTTAAAGCTGAGCCAAGAGCCATTGTATTCCAGTAAACAAAATATCTGGGTTAGATAGTTAGCAGATACTTAATTAGAAAGAACCATTAATTTTGAGCAACTGTGATGAGTCAGCTTCCCACATTGCTGCACTTTAAAAGTAATGCAGGTTCTGAATCAATAGGTAACAGTTTAGGAACTTTCTGCATATAGCCACATAAACAGGTATATATGCGTGTGTGTGTGTGGATATGTATATGTACGTAATCTGAGTTAAATGTTACCTGGAGGAATTTGTACTCTCATGGTCTTTCACAGAGGTTCATGAATCACAAATTTGCTTGAGATTAGTCTTGCAATAGTGAGTGAAAATAAAATACACAAGCAGGGAAATCTCAAAATAAATGAAACTGGCATTACAAGCCATAAACTAGTTCACCTCCATGGTAGAAAACAGAAGTAATCTCACATCAGGATCATATGAATAATTAATTCACTTTTCATTCAAGAACATACCCTGACCTAAAAATATATGTGAAGTGGTATGTTACCTCTACTTAAAAACACCTTTTTGTTGGCATGATTTAACTACTGAACTGAAGTCTAAAAAGAGCAAATGCCTCTACTATTAATCTTTAATAAGCCATGCCAAATAAGAGAGCTGTAATTCAACAGGCTGCAACAAATAATTCCACATAGTTCTGGATGTTATATAACTTTAATTTATCGAGAAAAGATTGTCAATAAAAAAGACAGACTGTTAGTACTGTATTTAGGGATGCTAGATTAGAAAAGTTGTGACTAAAATTTGATTTATGCTGGCAAAGAAACTCAGTTTCCATTGCCAAAAATAATATTTTTCTTTTTTTCTGTTGCAGTACTTTAATAAAATGAAACTAACCAGCTACATTTAAGCTGGTTTCATGATCCATTTATGACCGCAATATAATCAGATCTGATTTTATAAACAGAGTACAAAACCACTCCTTCCATTAATAATAGATAAAAGTAATAGTTTGTGTTAATTTTCAACTTGCCTGAAAGAAACTGTGACCTACAGTAGTCAAAGTGAAAAAAGATCCACCCAAATGCAAGAAATACTAATATTTATAGGTATATTAATAAAATAAATACAGAACTATGCTTTCTGCATTGAAAACATTAAAATAAATTTACTTATTTGCACTTGGTTAGTGGACACCAGAAATGTATGGGTAGAAAAATAATAGAGCACTGTCTATTCAATTACAGTCAGATACTTTTTTGCCTATATTATGTTTATATATTTGCCTATATATATTTCTATAAAAATGTTTTTCTAAATTAAAATGAAAAGGAATTATTCATGACAGCTAATGCATGAAGACAAGAAGATGAGTACTAAAGTGAAGATACTATGCACAACTGTCATTTTAGTTAATATGTTCAAGTAAGGCATTGCACTGGGCAGAAGGCTTGGATTCAGGAGCCCTGTCACTGCTTCCCTCTGTAATTTGTGCATATCACCTATTTTGTGTGCATGTTTGATTTTTCAGATCTTTTAGAATAGGTCAATTGTTTGACAGTTACCTAGCTCATTAATACAGAAGAAAGACATATCTCTTAATCTAGACAGATTCCAAATGTTAATTACAGCAGATTTTAATATTATTTTACTGATTTTTAAACTCTAGTTCACATCTCTGAAGGCTCTGGAGATGGAAAAATGTTTGGTCTAACAATATCTTTCCCTTCAAACTGATTATTCAATTTGTTCCAGCAAAGTTACTGGCAAGGATAAGCTGGTCTCCTGTAGGCAGCAATAATTGAAAGTAAACATTGAACAGGAACTAAAATAAGAAAAAAAAAAAGGCAAAAAAACCAATATACTTACTGCAAACAAACAACTACAGCCTTGAATTTCTCTTTGTACACCCTCCGCTGTTACTGTATGATACATTTTTTTTCCTTTCTTCTTCAAATAACAAAACTATTTTTATGCAAAATTGCACTGAAATATGTGGCATTCATATTTTCTGAAAAATCCCTTGGCCCAGGATTTTTCTCCTGACAAGATGAGAAGCCTCAGAAAATAGGAAAACAAATTCTTATCTCATTTGCTTCTCCTGTGTTGTGCTCGCATGTGGAATGTGTTTGGAGATTGTTTATCCAACAGGTGATTGTTTCATTGGTTTCTGCTGTGAATTACTTTGACTCATTGGCCAATTATGGCCAAGCTGTGTCGAGGCTCTGGAAAGAGTCATAAGTTTTCATTATTATCTTGTGAGCCTTCTGTCAGTATCCTTTTTATATTCTTTAGTGTAGTTTAGTTTAGTATTCTTTAATATAATATAGTATCATAAAATAATGAATTAGCCTTCTGAGAACATGGAGTCAGATTCATCACTCTTGCCACGGGGCACCCAGCAAATGCAATAGAAATGCTTCCTCCCTGCATTAAAGACCATGGTTTTGAGAACACATTCTATAGGCAGGTTTGAACCCCCAAAATTTTTCTGTATTATTTTTGTTATGGTGATACTTTTATGTGAAATTACTAAAGATGGAAAATAGGAAAAAATGTGCCTGTCAGAATCTAAAATCTCTGCAGAAAAAAACCCTAAATTTCAGAGCTTTCAGATGGCTTGCTGAGTTCCCTGCCCTTCTCTTCCTATTATTTATATGGAACATTTTGAACTACATTTAATGCCAGAATATAGGGCTGCAATGCAGCATACAACATGAGAGAATGTACTCTTTAATAAACTTAATGAAAAATATGTTGGATAACAAAATAGATGTGCTGATATTAATTTGAGGAATGACTTAAAAAATTGTGCTCCTGTGTAATAAACCTAGGCTTTCACATCAAAAGGCTGAAGATAAGTTCTAGGAAAAATATATTCTCACCTATAGGAATTCATTGCCTGCTCTTGTAAAAAGTCCTTTTCCCTTTTCCGGCTCAGTCTTGTAGCCCCCATAGGTACTGAAGGGCTGCTATAAAATCTCCCCAGAGACTTCTCTTCTTTAATCTGAGCAACCCAATTCTCCTAGCCTGTCTTCACAGGATGGGTGATCCAGCCCTCAGATCAACCTGGTGGATCTCCTCTGGAGAGAGTGAACCACCAAGATCATTGTTTCAACAGGTCTAAACCCTTTTGCTGGAGGCCCCAGATTTGGACACAGGTTTTAGGGTGGAATTGTGTCGGATCTCAAGATCTCAGTCCTGAGATGCTGAGCCACCGAGACCAGCTTGGGGGTCTCGGGACTCCTGGAATGTTGCCAGAAGTGTCTGGTGGCTGGACTTTGGTCCTGCACAGGAGACGACAAGGATGAGGGCTTCACCGGGTGAATGGTGAAGGGATTAGTTAATTAGAGGGTGAGACACAAGGTTTAAGATTTATGTACAGGGGGGTTTAGAGGAATAAGATGGAGGAATTGGGGTGTGTCCTGTCCTCCTTCTTCTTCCTCTTCTCCTCCATCTTCTTTGTCCACGGTGGCACCTTTGGATTGGTTATTACTGAGAGTACACCGAGTTATAAGAATAGGTGGTATTGGGGAAAAATGATAAATATTGTATACGTAACAAAGGGTATAAAGATACGTGGCTGCCCGGGAGGGCAGACAGTGTGCCCATGGCTGACTGCTGAGCAGATCTCTGTTCGGCTGAAAGAACATCTTTTAGATAAACAATTAATAAACATAAAAACCAAAAGAAGAACTGAAGCCTCTTCTCGTCCTTCAATACGCGGGCTGCCCCAAGGCCACCCCGGGCCTTTCCAGGCCTCACAAACAGCCGAGATAAACCGGACAGAATTGCATGAGATGAGATTTGAGGGAGACAGTAGCCCTTGGAATTGAAGAATAGAGAAACAAAGAACCAAGGACACCCTAAGTGAGCCCAAAACCCTGGCCCTGGACAAGCACCACAAGGCTAGAAAGAGCTGTGCTGTCCTGCCAGACTTTTTCTCCTGGAATGCTGTGGGACAGGAAAGCTGTGCAAGGAACCACTGTGGTAACAGTGTAAACTTCTTTTTAGGTAGAATGAATGAAAAGAAAAAAAATTCCACTAAATCAAATGAACAGCCGTCTGCTTATCTTGAAGGTTTTCTCTACTCTTGATCAGAGTTTTAAGAGACAAAACAAGTCATTGTACATCATCTGATCTTTACAGACAATGTAGAAAATTCAAATATATGTTTGTAAAATAATTACACTCATTATGCATGAGTGCATAAGTACTGATATATTGGTATTCTGTTACAGTATTTCAATGTCTTATGGTTGTAGCAAAAGGTGAAAACAATACCACAAGTGAAATTGTTACACTCTTAGAGCAAAGATATAAAGGAAGAAAAACAATTAGCCTATTTTGAATTTTCCATAAAATCACTAGGCAGTAACTGTGAGAATGTTCTTTAATGACTTTACCACAGGCTACAAGAAAAAACTTTTAATATCTCCAATACATTTGAAATAAATGTAAGGCTTTTTATTTAAACTAGCATAAACATAGATTTTTAAATTCAAATTCATTTAATTTCAAATGTTATGCCTCCTGCCATTGGCAAATGTATTAGTCACAATATATCAGCATAATGGTGATCTCTGCCTCATGAAACCAGACAACCCATACCCTTTTCTTTACCTTCAGTGCTCCCATATGACCACTTTGTAGGCTTTGGGGTCCTTACATTGTTTTCATCAGAAAACATGATACTGTTCTCCCCTCACTTTAAGCCCAATGTGGTCAAATCTGAGTTTGCAAGATTTCCATTCCCCCTGTTTAGATATTAATCTGTAATGGTGATACAAACATGGACTCAGCCCACCAAACCAGGCTGACCTAGGATGCTTCCATTCCTTTCCTGTGTATGTCCACTTCTATATGCTACTCTGTCTTCAGCCTTTTCCTGACAGGTTCTTTTTCATTAAAAAGGGGTTCAAACCTTCTCTTGTCTTTAGGATCTATTGTAGCTCTACCTTTTTCTGTTCAGTCTCTGCCAGAATCATTGCCACATTTACCAAATTGTTATTCATCCTTCTTCTTTCAATACTCTATCCTGGTTCTAAATACCTTTCCTATTACCTTAAATTCCATTGTGCACTACAATTACCTATGAGTTTTAACCTCATATTCTTCAAATTTTTAGTTTTAAGAGCAGCCTTATTGTACTCATAGGGATTACTTTGATTTTAGAAATTTTTGTCATGATTTTTGAGAGTCATCAGTTTCTTAGTTTGCTTTTCACTGTAAAAACATATAATGGATGATATTCCAAATATATCACACTTTTCAAATCTTAAAGAAAAGGTCATCATTCTTCTGAAGAAAAAAAATCCAAGAACAATCTTATGACTCTTTGTAGCTTTTATTTAAAGGACAATAAAATTTATCCTAAGCTTGCAGGAATTATCTATTACTTTCCTTTTCCCCATTTTACATTATTTTTCTTCATTTTTGTTCAAGTTTTTGGTATTTTTTCTTTTTCTTTGATTATTATCTTTTCAGATGTCATTTTATGATTCATAATAGACACCCTACAGAGATCACTTAGAAACACAACACAATCATTAATATAATTAGTAAGATGGATTGAAAGGTAGAATGTCTTTTCATTTATGTTCTGTATTCAAACAGATAGCAAACATCATCATGAAGATCTCGATGGTGATAAATGAAAACGAAGGTGTTTTTTTCTAGCTATTGTATTTTGATTGAAAGGTAACAAACCTATTTCTATGCTTAATAGCTGGATTTATGCAAACATAGGGATATCAATACAGGCAACCAAAAAAAAAAAAAGGAAACCGGAAATATAGTAATATACTCAGGAAAAAGAGAAACAAGAAAATTAAAACACAAGCAATAAATCTACACTGAAAATTCTGCCCCAGGCAATGACTGTGTTCACAGACTGTGAACCTCTAGCTTTCTTTCAAAACAACCCCATATAGTGTATGGATAAGTACTTTGAAATGAAAAAACAATGTTTTTCCCAGAATCTTTCAAGAGATGAGAGTGATTCTAGAACAATTCAGAGAAAAAATAAGAAATGTTAAGACACAAAGGACTAGTCAGGAATTATTGACTAGTAACTCTATGTGGTATAACTTTATAGAGAGTAGTACCCTTTGGATAGTTACTGATAGAAGTCATGATGTATTATCATCTTTCAAATTTTAAGGGGAAAAAATCCCCAACATAGCATAACAAAATAACACTAAAAATAAATTAAATTGATAGGAAATAGGTTTCAGAGAAGAAAATTAAAGTAATACACTTAAGGTATCAGAGTTAGACACCAGTTGTGAGTTAACATCAGCTGGCAGCTATGCACCATGCAGCTGTCTGCTTACTGCTGCCTCACCCCATGGAGATGAGGACGAGAATCAGAAGGGCAAAAATAAGAAAACTCAGGGACTGAGATACAGACAAAGTAGTATGTAATGCAAAAGTCTCACACAAGCAAAGCAAAACCACTTCCCAAGGGCAGGCAGGTGTTCAGGCATCCGCAGGAAGGCAGGGCACCATCATGGTGGCTTGCGAAGGCAAGCACTGTAACTGCCAACACCTCACCTTTTCCCCTTGCTTTTATTGCTGAGCATGATGCCATATGGTAGAGACTATCCCGTGGGTCAGCTGGGGACACTGTCCCAGCTGTGTCCCCTCCCAAATTGTTTGTGCACCCTCAGCCTCCTCACTGGTGGAAGGGTGTGTGAAGCAGAAAAGGCCTTGGTGATGTGTGCGCACTGCTCAGCAGCAACTAAAACATCTCTGTGTTATCAACACAGTTTTCAGCACAAATGCAAAACAGTCCCATAGCTACTATGAAGAAAATTAACTCTCTCCCCACCCAAACCAGTCTGTCATCTTATAACAGTCACATAAAAACAAGAAAAAATATTTACTCTTTTCAGAAAAAATAAGAGTATGCTAAATTAAAAGAGAGGAAACAAGTAATACTTATCAGGGCTGTTATTGGAAGTGAAGTAAAAGTAGAGCCAGTCTCGGTAAAGATGATTAAACTCCATGAAAAAAAAGAAAATATAGAAGGGTAGTTACCTAGTGACACTTTATTATGTTTTCAACATCAACATTTAAACAGGAACACAAAGTACCAAATGCTGGGACCACATGGTATCTTTACCCAGTCCAACAGAGCTCCTGGTAGATTTATCAGAACTCAATCAATGAATGCTCCATTCCAGGGCAGTGCTAAATATCACATTTTGAACTACTAGTCTGTCTCGTGTTCAAGCAAGATGAGGAACTTACTCACACTATTCATTTCAAAATATTACTACAACAACCATTTAAGCAAAGGTACGTCTTGGGAGAGGCAAACATAAAACGAGATAAAAACATTCAGATTCTGATTGACAAGTTAGTTGTAAAAACTGTCAAATCCATATAGACAAACATCTGGGGTAGCATGGATGGATTACCATAATGTTTTTCATTCCAGCATCTGTTTTGAAATCTTGAAAATTCTGAGACTGTAAACTGTTGTGAATAAAGCAGCAATTTTAAGATTTTTATTAATCATCACCAAAGACTGATATTTAGCTATTCTTGATAACAGCTGGAACTCTTTTCATTAAACTCTTTCCCATTTATTCTTCAGCATTTGAATTTTAACTACATGGGCAAGGCCTGAAATACTTGCAAAGTGAGATTAGGAGGACATGACCAAGGCAGAAGAAGCAATGGTCTGAGGAAATAACAAATCATGATTTATAAACATATAGTTGGTGTATTGTTGACAAGACTAATAACAATGGATTTAAATCCATGAGCCAAAAAGTCTACACTACATAAAACCAAACCCATCACAGAAATTTAAATTATTTGTGAAAAAGACACGAAGCAATATATAAAATAGGGTGGCAAGCAGAATGTGGTAAAGTATATCATTATTATGTGTTCAGTGTTGGTGAAGAACAGACAAATCATTGAACCATGGAATATTTTGGGTTGAAAGTTTAAATTCAAGCTACTCCAACCCCCACCCCCAAAATGAACAGCAATGTCTTCAACCAGATAAATTTTCTGAGGCCCAATGCAACCTGACCTTGAATGTTTCCAGAAAAGGGCAGCTAGATAAATTATGTCCTTTGTGATGCGCACCACTTATACAGGAATTGAAAAAGGTAAGAATATTGCCAGAGGACCAAAAATGGTTAAATTAACTTCATATTGGATTTCCACAGGCTGTTGGAAGCCAGAAGATGAGGTACTGTATTAATTCAACATCTTCACATTCCAAAAGCAAAGTCATAAAAACTATGAAAAAGAAAACCTTTTTCTTTGGAGAAATACCACTCAGAAAAAGAAATTACTCCACAAATAATAATGAGAGAAACAAAGCAAAAAACTTCTGGTCTTATTTAGTTGGCTTTTTTTTTAATCATGCAGTCTCCAAAAGTCTTGATTTTAAGTATTTAAGCCATACCACCCATACACAATATCTGTAAGGATAACACTGACACCAACCACCATGACACTTTATTAATTAATAGTCAAAGGAAATAAATTAATCAAGCAACAATAACAAAAAAAAAAAAAAAAAACACAAACCCACCCACCCCCTTGAAACATGTATATACATTAGCTATTCATTAGAAAATATTCCCATGGCTCTGAATAAAAAAGCTTTTAAATCCTACAGGTGATATCGCATCTTCAAAACATTGCCAAGTGTGGTTTTCTCCTCCTGCTAAGTAGAGGTGGTAGCCCAAAAACAACAATCCTAATCTCAGCATGAGCAATTTCACTGCATTGACTTCAGACATGGAAAATACTGAGGTTGGAAAGAAAAATTATGCTGGTGATTATTCATACAAGGAGTAACTAGTTGTCCTTTTCAGAAAAGAAAGACTTAAATACTTGTTCTACATTTGCTACTTGACTTAATACCTTAATTGAACCAACACAGAAGAATAAACAAGCCTTTCAGACAAGTATGTGTGCAGAACAATAATTTACTAACATCTTTATCAGTAGAAAATTAGAGGGAAAGATGTGAGGTCTTGAGTGGATCAATTTTCCAATCTCTTCGGAAAGTCTGCTGCTAGACAAAATGTAACATAAACAGGTGAAGCTTTTCATAATCACAGCCAATTTTAAGTGGAAAAGCACAAGGACTTATTCAAAATCCATTAAGAAGCTAAGGGATAAAAAGAGTCTACAGGAATTAAAAACATCTTTAGATAAACAGAGTCAATGAACATCAAAACATAATTGAAGAAGAAACAAGTGAGAAAATGCTAGGAATTTTTAAATGAAGTAATTGTGCAGAAGTTAGACTTCATTTCAGAAAATGTCCCTTTTCTTGAATAGATTGGAGAAACAGTGCTTTGTCAGATGTAGATGAATCTATGTGACTCTGTACAGAAAGGGCTTGCTATTAAAGGTACCAGAATTTATTTTTATTATTTTTTTGAAATAAAATGTAATTAAATTTTATTAATTAAAGAAAATCAGAAACTGAAAGCAAACATTCTATTGATAATTTCAAGTCTGAATATAGCCTATACACATAGAAGGGCAAATATCTCAGAACACAATACATAATAATACTTATAGGAATTATCAAGAATCTTCTCCTGTTTTACTTTGCAATGAAATATTACATTAAATAATTTGGGTGTTTCAGGAATAGGCCAATATTTCCCTCTTTTAATATAGAAGCTGTGAAAAAGATTAGTGAAGATTAAGAAAGAAAATCTTAAACAGAAATATAAAAGAGAACTAGATAAGGAATGGTGATGGAGTCACACTAGTTTGGTTGCTTTTGTTTATCTATTTTTTTATTAACAAAAATTATTTTTCTCCCAAGTGATATTGTACCACTCATACCCTTTTCATTATAGGGGAAAATTTACAATTATATCTTTGTTTTAACCAAATATTCTGGGTTAAAAAACAAATCCACAGATTTTTGCAGAGAAACTTTTTGCTTGGCCCTGCCTGAATGTCAGGCACCCACCAAAACTGCTCTTAGTCAGCTGTACAGGGGAGATGAAAAGAGAAAAGAAAAGAAAAGAAAAGAAAAGAAAAGAAAAGAAAAGAAAAGAAAAGAAAAGAAAAGAAAAGAAAAGAAAAGAAAAGAAAAGAAAAGAAAAGAAAAGAAAAGAAAAGAAAAGAAAAGAAAAGAAAAGAAAAGAAAAGAAAAGAAAAGAAAAGAAAAGAGAAAAGAGAAAAGAAAATTTAAAAAACTGAAATAAAATAAAAGATAAAAATAAATTAAAAAATAGAATAAAATAAAGAATTAAAATAAAAAAATATAAAATAATAAAAGGCTTGTGGCCTTTTATTGAATCATTTATTAATATAAATATATTAATATATCATATAAATATATTATAAATAAATATAAATATAAATATAAATATAAATATAAATATAAATATAAATATAAATATAAATATAAATATAAATATAAATATAAATAATATACATGATTTATTAAATCAGTTTCTGATTTATCTTGTTGAGACCAAGACAGGCAAAGATCAGTCACTAATTACCAACATGGGGGAAAATAGACTCAGCTTAGGGAAATCAGTTTACTTTATTGCCAATCAAATCAGAGTAGTGAAAACCAAAACACCCTTACTCTACCTCACCCTCCTTGGTCCTCTTCCAGCATGAGATTCCCACAGGGTCATGGCCTCCTTTGGGCATCCAGCCCCCCATGTTGTGGCAAGGGGTTCTCCATGTGCTGCAGGGGCAATCTCTCCTCCTCCATGGGCTGCAGGAGGGCAGCTGGCTCACCAAGGCCGGCATCGCAGCCTGCAGGATGGTGGTGATGAATCTCCCCCTTTTTCTTCGCTGACCTTGGTGCCTCCAGAGCTGTTTCTCTCACTCCTATATTCTCACTCCTCTCTTCTCTGGCTGCAGTTGTTGTTGCCATTGCACTGGAGGTTTTTTCCCCTTCTCAAATATGTTATCCCAGAGGTGCTGCCCTCATCAGTGATGGGCTGGACCTTGGCCAGAGGCAGGTCTGTCTTGGAGCTGGCTGGCAGTGACTATGTAAAATATGGGGAAGCTTCTGGCAGCTTCTCACAGAATCCACCCCTGCAGCCTTCACACTACCAAAACCTGGCCATTCAAACCCAATTTAGAAAAACTTGGCTTTTTGTGATATATTTTCTGAATCTGTAAATTTCCATCCCATACTTACCTAAAAAACCTGACCTCCTATGTACTTCAAAATTGTATTCATTGCAGCACCATAGACGTAATAGCTGTTCATTTTGCTAAAGAATTCCTAACATTGATTTTGATTAGAAAAGTAATTTCCAATGTCAATAAATTTAATAAAATGAGAATAAAAATTTCTCTACAGAAAAGGTTGCATCAACCCAGCCAAATGATCAAGAGAATTTTTCTTATGGGCACAAGCCTTATGTAAAGTGGGATATTCATGGCCTATTGATGTTTGAGCATAAGATCAATAACCTTGTAAATGCTTATCTGCATAGTTCATAGAGTTTTATACAGACTAGTCCGATGGATCTCATAATTCAAATAGATGTTAGATGCATGGAGTTGCACGGATTGTCCATTGCCCACTGTTATGTAGGCTCTTAAATATCAGTACTACACTACTCTAGCCTCATTTGAGCACCTGAGCCTAGAAAATATTAATTTAACACAGATTCAGTCTCTGTTAATATATCCTTATTAATGACCAAAGTTTTTAATCACAGCAGCAAAAACAATATCAGGCTTCATTCAGTCATCTTATTGTCATGTTGTAGTAAACTCCAGATTTGGAGTGTAGGAAATAATGACAGCACTATATTTACAATATAAATTGTACTTATGCTCTGTGCACAACTTGCATGATAGAATAACTTTCATGATAGAACACAGCATAAAAGAAAGAACTTACACATCTTTTTTCTCATACCATGTTCATTCAATATTTTAATTCCCTTCCTTCCTAAAGCTCCAATTAGGATAAATAAAATCAAGTGATAAGGTCTTACTTTGAAAAACAGATGCTGCTTCACCATATGTTTGTCTCAAGAGAAATGCCTCTGCAGATGCCAATAAATGATAGACACCCGTGACAGTGTTATTTGCAGCCAGTGGGAATATGAGCTTCCAAGAGAAAATTTTCAAGGAAAAAGAAATCTCATGGAATAAATGTCTACACATTTACACCTAACACAAAGCAGGGCTTATAAAGGAAAATCGCTCCAATGCAGATTGAAAGTATTCTTTTATATTCTTATTATGCTAAAGTAAGTAGTGACAATAATATAACTTAAAATATCTCCAATGACAACAGACAAGTGTAATGGAAGAAAATTTATTATTATCAACATTATTAGAAACTATTTGCTGTGACTTTAATAAATATATTAGTCGCTATATGTTTAAAGCCAAAGGACTTGAAATAAGAATCAGCACTTACAGTTATGTCCTCTCACATTATCCTCTGCTTCTCTGAAAAATTAATAATCAAAATCTACAAATGAATATAAAGTAGCATGTATATCTAAATTGCCTCTCACTTAAATATGGAAGACTCATATCTTATAGAAAATGACAAATGCTTCAAATGTGTTTTTTGTCTAAATAGGGTGAAAAATAAAAAATTGTCAGTTTTTTTTCTCCATTACAGTGAGAGTACAGTAATGAAAATGTTCAATAGCAATTAAGAAATAATTCAAGACCAGAGGAAAAAAAAACAACTAAATGCTTCAAGCTTTCAATATTCACATACGAAATGAGATTCAAAATTTCGTTGTAATCCAGATGTTTCCAATGTTTCTTTTCAGTGGAATCGTTTCCACTGATAAGCTAAATCCTCAAGTTCTGCTGATCTATGACAACACCATGGAGTGATGGCAACTTAATCCATTGTTGTCAATAAAGAACAAGATGTATTTTAACACGAATACTACAGTGACAGAACCACCCAATATGAAGTGAAGATGATAATGCAATCATGCAAGAAATATGAATGACTACCTAGTATGAGAAAAGCAGCAAAACATGACACAAATAATGAATATTTTTATTTTGTAAAGAGTATTGGTATAAGCTTCTTTTCTATTTTGTGACCAAAATGTAAGCTATTTAACATCTTAGTTTTATCACTTCAAAAAATGTTATTGTCTTATCAAGCTGAAATTATAGCAAGCCATTAAAGGGAAATTTAATTTTTGTTGTAATTTTTAAGCACAATCTTTTTTCACAAAGGACATTATTTTCTATTATTTACAGTTTTTCATATTTTAGTTATTCCCAAATAATTGCCTTCTTTTAATCACTCCTTTTGACAGTCTCTATCTTTCAAATTCATGTTTTAAGTTTATGCTTACTTATGTCTCAAGAATTGTCAGAATATGAATCTCAAGTATAAACACAATTGCAGTGATATAAAGAAAACACTCTTTGGGTGAGTTTCCTCTTAACAAACTTTATCTAAATAAATAGGCATCTGACCTAAGGCTCCATTAAGAGAGAAATGAGCTTCCACAGAGTTATGTTACTCTGATTTCAGAAATTCATTTTAGAACAGGATGAATCACTTTCTAGAGTTGTCTAAATCTTTCCCTTAAGAGTAAAGTCTTATCCTGCTACACAGTACTACATATTTAAGTATAGGAGAGGTCAAATTGTGTGATTCATAACAGATGATCTACGGTTACACTATAAACAAAATTACTCTGAGGATTTATTCCTGTTCACACCAAGAAAAGCATCATTGCAGTCTTATCTGTACAATCATTCTCAAGCCTCTTCTGCATAGCAGACACAGAGAAATGTGAGTCCTTTCAAAAGGCAGCCTCCCTCAGTGGGGATGGTGGCCTGTCTTGTAGAAGCAAAAATTTCTCACTGAGCAGGTGGACACTGCAATTTCCTTTCTGCCAACTTTGCCTACTCCAGGCAGCTCAACACCATGTGCTCAATACCCAAAACCAAGTGGTAAGTCGGTTACCTTTTTAACTTGGTTGCTACCCCTCCCTCAAACCACATCATGTTCTAGCCGAGCTGCACTCAGCTCTTTATTACGTTACCTCTAGTAGCAGTTGTGTGCCTAAGGCTCAGGTGTTTGTTGGTTCTTGTACTAAGAACATTCACTGAATCAATTTGGATAATCTGTGCTAGTTACCTTTTTTTTTTAAGCATACAGTTTTTTTTGTGAACAACTATATAAAAAATAATAAATCAAGATATAAAGTCAATAAAACTGTGGCAAATGGGCAAAAGTGAAAGACAGGTTGGTCATTATTTCAGAGGGAAGGAAAGTGGTAAGAAGGGTCAGCCTGGGAGGAGAAAACAGTAAATTATATGATTGTGATTGTAAGGTGTTCTTGTTGAGCAGCCTGCACAAATTCAGTGGAGTTCTGTCAAGAGCAGAACTAAAAAATCTGTACTTTCTTTGACATTTGCCTCTGATTTCACTCTGGCTCGGACATCTGGGTTGTTCTCCCTAATGCTGACAAGGGAATGCCAAGAGAGGTGATAATGTCCTAACAACTGAAATGTACACAAACAGCAGACATAAGATTAATTTCCTAAAGAAACGGGGATGAGGTGCCTCTCTGATGTCTTGTTCTTTTATAGAAGTTGGTTTTTTTTGTTTTACATTATCATGCAACAACGTATGTGTTGATAATTCACACTTTCATTGGTCGGAGGTAAAAATCAGATGCCAGCTGAGTTCCTGTGCCACAATATTTCCCTAAGGCTTTGCCCTTCACCTCTGTCTTTCATACAGCCAGGTATCCTGCACAGAGTAAATGTTAATCACTAATGTTTTTATACCATGCAGCTTATATTGAAATTTGAATAATATGGGATGATCCAAATGTAAGCAGAGTTTTCACACTCAGGCAGGCAATGCTATTCATAATTGCCATTCAGTCTTAACTGTGCTTTTGCCTTTACCAAAGCCCAGTTGAGGTTAACTTTATCTTGAATGTTCTCCTTTAACAGAAGAGATCCAGCATGGGCTGATAATTGGCACAGGGAATTATGTTATGTCTTTCAAATTTTGTGGTAAAGGGCTTCTTCCAGAATAAATAAGCATGTCCTTACCACATTCTCACATCCTGATAATTTCTGCCTGTCAGAATGGTGGACTGGAGTGCAATTAAAATAGTGACATACAAATGTAATTAGGTGTGTGTTGCACACAGAGATTGAACAGTGACAAAGTTCATTGTACAGTCAGTGAAAATTCTCTTGAGCTCCTGGCATGTTAATGCTAAACCTGACAGTACCAGCTGAGTCAGCTGCAGTTTCTCTTGTCCTTGTTTATGTCTGATGTTTCATTGTCCATGACTTCCTCAATAATTTTCATCTACTCTATAAATGGATGCTATGTCTAAAGCTTTTTTTTGCCTTTTTTTTTTTTTTTAGGAAACACAGAGTGTGTTTCAAAGCACAAAGGAAGAACAGTGCACGTGAGTTACACGCTTTGGATGGCAGATGATTTATGAGTCTTGACAAGGCAATTTACAGGTTTTCTATTTCTGCATTCAAAATACAGTTTGTGTCTAACAGGAACTCCTAGTGCTATGAATTACCACGAGAAACAAAGTCATAGTTGCTGTGACATAAAATATGGAGAATTATTTTGGAAAGTGCACATTTAATCATGTATCATAGTTGGATGTATTCTGAATCAGAGTAAAGGAAATTTGATAATGAGTCCCCCAGATTTTGGTATATAAACCAAAACAAAATCCTGTTTCTCAGATAACTAAAAATAAAGGGGACAATAAAGGGGAAAAATAAAACATCCACAGAAAGTTAGTTAATTTAATATATCTTGACAGTTTCAGTCATATTTAAAGCCAGCTTTGGCAGATTACAAGCCTGGATTTGCTACATTTTTATTCTAATAATAATGAAACATAATGTAAGAGTATTGCTTCACTGAAGTATTTACTACTGAAGAGAAAATTACTTTTATAATTATACATCTCAAATAAAATTTACAGAAATGTTGAAGACCATAAAAAAAGTAATCAACAAATTATAAGGTTTGAATTCTCCCAGTTACATGTGTACAACCCTTTCATTACTGTTGAAAGGATTTAGGAACCTATACTGAATGATAAGCAGAGCTGATTGGATTTTTCACTTTAATTTGCATTGTAGCTTTTCCTGCTAAGGATTTTCTACTGTAAAATTGTGTTTATTATAATTTTCCATTTTTAATGGTTATAAAAACAAAATAGATATCAAGTTTCTGTGATAGGACATATGTAAAGGGCTCCCAAAAACTTAATTTCTCTCTTTGTTTATTTGCTCCATATGTAAAAACCAGTATTCCAGCCACGTGATAGATTGTCTAACTGAAATGAAGCTGTTTCTGAGATAGATAGATAGATAGATAGATAGATAGATAGATAGTTATATATGTATTTATATATATACCCTTAAACTGTCCTGATGCTTACACTGTGTCTCCTTCTGGAATTCATCTGGTCATTAGAAATCATTCTATCTTCTCAGCCAGGGAAACTATTTTTGTATTACTAGAAAAATTATTAACCTAACTGTTATAAATATCTCTAGGAATGATTTTTTATTAACACTTAAATGTACATCTGTAATCTAAGTCATATTGTCCATACAACTTAATAACTTAATAATTTTGAAAGTTGGGTTTTTTTTTTCAGGACACTAAGTATCAATTTAGAAAGTTCTGCTGTGGCAAAAATATAAAACTTCATCTTGATATCATTTGCATCAGTGAGAACTATTTTATGGTAGCAGTTATATCTTCTGCTAGGAAGGGAAAATGTAAGCAAAGCACTGTTTTAAACAGGTATTTGCAGACAAGAAAATGCTAAATCTTCCTCTCATTCTGAAGCTGGAATAGTAATGATATGCAATTTTGAAGAGGATTATTGATTAGTGATAAAAGAATATTTCCTGGTTGTGCTGTTTGTTATATGCATGCAAAGGAAGGGGATTAAATACCACATTTGTCTGTGATGCAGAGAGATTACTGTGCTCTGAACTGTAGATCTGCTAAGTATAGAAAAGGCCACTTCTTGAGAGACATCTGTTAGTTTGGATGTTACTCAGCTTCTGTTTCCCACCAATATCACTGCAAATGAGAGAATGGGTAAGTCATTGGCAGGAAATACTCTGCCTGAGTTATTCTTACTCTGTTGAGCATATGGCACCATTATCTGTCACCACTTAGACCACTACCAGTTTATTTTGTTGAAACAAATGGAATACTTCTAGATTTCTAAATGCTCATGGGATACAAATAATTCTCATGGATGCATTTGATCATGAATGTTTGTTTTGTGGGCTTCAGAAGAATAATTTTTTTCTCTTACATCCATGAATTCAAATTAAAACAAGTATAAGAGATTTTTTTAAAGAATGTGCTATGCTTAATGCCATTAATTCTATTTTTTTCTAATGAATTTCTCCAATTAAAATAGAGCTGCCCCTCGAGATAAAAAAAAAAAATAAAACTCCCTTCAAGTACTTTTTCCCTGCTCTGCCAATGCTTGCCTAAATTTCATGTGATCATGGCTTTATAAAATAAGAAGTGAACTGCATTTTTTTTTCCCCTAAGCATCAAAGCAATTCATTCCAGAAATAGCCCCCTAAAGAGTGATCTGAAAAACAACTGAGCACACAGAGTGTGAAATTTTAAAGGATATTAGAAGACATTCATTGCTTTGAATACCTTACTGAGTGATGTACAACAGTGAAGAGCTGAAGAGATGATTAAGTCAATTAATAGTCACAGAAAATTGCGACATATTTGCAATATGTCATCCCTACATGACCTTATGTACTCTTGTATTGATACAACATCACAGTGAAGAAATTTCATGGCATTATCAAGGCACCTTGTTGTGATTACTTTGTTGTTTTCCATAACTATTTTACACTATTTTCCTTATCTTTCTTCTCTTTCCTTTTAAACATAACTTCTTAGAGGAGTCAAATTATTTCACATTGTATATCTCTCTCCCTCTTTTTATAAACCCTTTTTTACTATGTTTTGGGGTTTTTTGTTTGATTTGCTGTCTTTTTGGGTGGACTTTTTTTTTCTTTTATGGATGATTATCAGTGACATGATATTGTTTGTTCATCATTTTATGACTTTACTAAGGCAGTGGCAGAGATCTTACTCTCTGGGTATTTTCTGGTCATAAAAGAAGAGCTTTATAAACTCTTACTGACTGTTTAGGAATTATAGTCAGAAACAAAAAACATACAAGTCCCTGTATTCCAGAATGATTTAGCTAACTCAGCCCTTTGTGAACCTTGATAATATAATTATAATTTAAGGAAGTATGTTGACTTTTTAAAAAGTCAAATTTCAAGCCTTTATACATTCAAGAATCTCACATTTCAGCCCTAATGCAAGATGTGAGAGGTACAGATTCAACACAGCATATGGCTTTAAAGTTGTTATTACAGATTTAGAGCATAGAGCCATTTCCAGTCCTGTGAAATTACTTCCCATGAAATATAATCTTAAATTTGCATTTTTTCTGGTTTCCTCCATTATTTTATTCTCCATTTATGTTTTAACTCCCACAGCACTCCCAACTAGATAATGCCAGCTGATGAGTCAGCGTCATGAAAGCAGCACAGACACTATGATAACTAAGTTTAATTCTCTACTCTCTGAAGAGGCAGCCACTAGATTGTTGCAAAGAAAAATGACTTGTATTGCACATAAGATACGTGGGTATTCAAAGTGAGTTTTACATGATGTTCAGTATGAAATTAAAAGGGAAATATGATGATTTTATCCCACAGAAGGTGTAACAGTAGCCAAAGTATTTTGGGAGATTTATGGTTGATAAATATGTAAGTAAAAAGTATGGAAAAATTTTACTCTCTCTGTCTTTTCACATGGTAGCCTGAAACAATCTAAACACAAAGAAAAGAGAAAATGTATGGAATATGTGGGCTATGAGTACCCTGGATGTGTTTCTGCCACATAAATATGAGTGCTGTTAAAAGATCAAGACTAAACAATGATAATTTTGAGCTAGGAAGGCTGTGATTTTCATTCCAGGAGATTAGATGCTGCAAATGAAACCTTAACTGTAGTAAAACAGGTTACATATCTGATCAAAAACAGTGTTTATAGGAGAACTGTAGAAAGGCAGCGGAATTATATTTTTCAAAGCCATTCACACCAAAAAATGATGCATTACTGTCAGAAACTAGAGAAACCACAGTTTGAGACTGAAATTCATCTGATGTAAAACACCTGACTTCTAGAGCTTAGCTGGTCATCTACAGTTCCCTTACTGTAAAAGGAAATGAATCAGAATGGCAAATTCATCTCATTATAAAGTAAATAGCTAAAATATATTAGATTAATCACATAAGAAAAGCATTAATTTATCTTTTTCAACAAGAACAGCCTCTATAATTATTATTATTAATTATTCTCTGCATGTATACATCACAGATGTTTAATGTTAAGCCAGATACATATCTTCAGTACACAATTCTTCCATGAACTTTCAAAAAATTTCAGATTTTTTTATACCTATAGCAATTTACAAATTGAAACTTGGGAGATTGCAACCTTTATATGCATACAATTTTTTTATACAATGCAATAAATAATCACCGATGTAAATAACAAGAGGGACAAATATTTCATAGATATATTGTACCAACAATGAATCCACAAAACACTTCAGAAAGTTGTAGACAAGCAAATTAATAAAGTATTATTAATAATGGCAATAGTAGTAGATCAAAAGCTCCTTTCAGTTAAAGTAAGAAAATCTGATTAAAATTTGCCTTTTTTTAATCATTTGCTGAGAAGCAGAAAGTGATAAAATCTGTCGCCTGCATTCTTCTCCTCCATTCTTCTGTGACATGCTGTCACTCCTTCTTTGTTTGCTTAGTATTTCTGTAACAACAGAATACGGGAAACCGCAGTCCACAGGAAACACACAAAGGGTGAAAAAATGATGAAGAACTGGGGTTTTTTTGACTAGGTGGAAGAATATATCATAGCTTTATCTTCTGGTAACATACAATACAGTGTTAGGCACAAAACATGGCCACTAATGAATTATAATGGTATCAGTCAAACATGGCCACTAATGAATTATAACGGTATCAGTCAACTGATCAGAACAATTTTGTCTTCAAGGGTTCATGCTTTAAATTTGAATAGTCTCACAAGGGTTTGTTCCCATGGTTTCTGAAAACAAAGGGAGCACATTCTAATTTAAGCTCTGAAAAGTCCAGCTGACAAATGTTACATGTTTTAGCCAGAGTATGAAGATTCAGAAGCCATCTCAAGTCAAAAGGCAGCAGAAAGACCAAAGTTATTGCATGTGTGTGTTAAAGTGAGCAACTAAAAATATTTTGTTAGCCTTCTGTTTTGAATCAGCTGTGCAGCAAAGAATGCTCATAAATTAGCTTCCTAACACTTTTGAATTTAAAAGTGATTGTGATTCAAATCATACTTATGAAGTTTTATTTCTTACTCTCTTATTACTCTCTTTTTTTCATAGTAAATCTTTGCTTACTAAGAAAAAGAATAATATTAAGGTGTTTTCAAGTCTTGAAATTGTCCAGATATTTAATTGTATAATCATGAAGATGGATTTTTTTAAAGAAATCTGGCTGTTGATTTAGCAAAGATTTAAACTAAGAAGCATAATTAGAGGTGCTAAATAATTGTTCTTGATATATGAGAATAGAATATTAATGAATGTTTAATAAATTTTTTTCTATTACCTAATTAGCATAGGTGAAGTTCTGCCTTGTGATTAATTCACAGTTTGCCTCAAAAAGCCAACAAACTTTGAAAAATCTCTTGAAATCCCTATTTCCCTTCTTTGTTGATAACTGACATCAGTTGAAATCTCCCCATATGCAAGACTGAGCAAGGGAGCCCTCTGGCCTGGCAGGGGTTTATGGTATTTCCTATTTTCCATGGCTTAGCTGAGTCTCCCTCTCCTTTCAAGATACATGTGACTACTTTGCTTTTTGCTGCAGAGAATCATGAATGAATGGTTGGTATTTATGAATGAATTTTAGGAATCTTCTAGTTTGTTTTGTCTTCCAAATTCTTTCCTTTCTCCAGCATGCTTCTTTCATAGCTGAAGATAAAAAAAAGCTAACAATTATGGTGCCCATATTTTTGCAATGGTTTTGTAGACTTCAGTTCATTTCTCCTCATATCTAGAGTAGAAATGAAAGAAGACAGAGTCTCAATGCTATTACTTTTTTCAGAGTCATTATGAGGGGGGCAGGTGTAAAAGAATTCTGTACTTTACATGAGAAATATGTAAAGAGGTTTGCTTTTTCCTAATAAGATATTTCATTCTTTCATTGTCATGGGCTAGTTTGCTCAACAGAGCAAGAAAAGATAATGGAAGACCCAAAGATTAGTTCAATAAGTCAGATAATACAGTGAATCAATTAACTTGGTAATATTAACCATTGATAATTTCTAAGGGTAACTGGCTCCTTAAGATTTGATAATATTCTGGCTCAAACAACTAGGGGTTTAAAGCTGACCCCAGTTTTGGCATCCCTTGGTTGTGTTTGATAGATCAGCCAAAGATCTCTCTCCCTCACAGTGTTCTTTCCTACTGTACAGAAAATAACACTTTGCTGAAAATTCCTCAGATCAAAGCATTCTTTAAACCATAACTAACTGATAGAAGTGAGAGGTGGAAACAGACGAAGTGGAAAAAGTGAATGAGATCATGAGCATTGCTCTAATTCTCAAGGAAGGCAGCAGCATTAGAGGTAGTCCAGGCAAGAGGTCTGTCTTATTGTTTTCCAAATGGTGCTACTGCCATGCAAGATGAGCAAAAAACAGCTGGATTTTATTGCCACTCTGTTTTGGTTTTTTTTATTTAACATTTCTTATTCTGGAGAACAAGGTATGTTTAATGCACTAATGTTGCATGAATAATGGTAATCCAACTAGGAGGCATTCCTAAAACCTCAAACTATAATATCTTCAAAAAGTAAAAGAAATAATTAGGTTAAAAAAAATCCATTTAAAGTCAAGTAAAGAAAATAAAACTTTCTAAGAGATCTGAATCTGCTAGGTCAATATATTATTTTGAAAAGTATATTGTGGATTCCATTCTCATTCATAATTTGAGATCACATTGTAAAAGGAATTAAAGGAGTAGGATAAGGAAAAAGAAGGCCCTAATAAAGATTTTTCTTAAAAGTATAGTAGGCTTAAGAACAGAATGAGAGCAGATTGGAAGAACTCTCTGAGAAACTAGATGATATTGTGGTTGAATGGGGTACAAGAGGAAAAATCTGCATACATACATAACTTGAGAAAACCAGCTTGTTCTTTCCCTTTGACTTTTTTCCAGTCATTAATTTGGAAATTATCTGAGGGGCTTTTTTTTCTTCTTCTGTTGTATAGCTTTGAGGAACAAATTATTTTTTACTTAAACAGACAGATGTAGCTTTCACAGAGTGTAGGTTCTTTAATAGAAAAAAAGCCATGAAACAAATTTGAGTTAGAGGAGCTTTTTGTGTCATCACCACGTAATTGATACTCCTCTGAAGACAAAAGAATGGCAGTATTAATTTAAGTTTCAAAAAAGAAAAGTCAAGATTCTAATGAAACTACAGGACAGAGGTAGATTTTTTTTCTTCTTTTTCTTTTTTTTTTTTCTTTTAACATTAAGGCAAAGACTGCAAAACCAATTTACAGAGCAAGAATATGCTCTTGATTAGAGAAGCTGGTTTCTTTAAAAGCTTAAATACAATCTTGATATTTCAGTGTCCCTTAGAGTTGTGTCAAAGTCATAAGTTATTGTTCAGACAATGGAAAATATCCAGGAAGATATTTCTGGGAGTACTGAGCTGTACAGCTGTGACAATAAGCAGTTTTATGCCTTTGGCGTTTAGTGATGTCTAAAACATCCACCTTCTCCAGAATGGGCTCCTCTCTCTACAGGTCTGCAGGTCCTTTCCAGGCCCTTGTCCCAGCAGGAGTTTCCCATGGATTCACAGCCCTCTTTTGGGCATCCCCCTAGTCTGGCACAAGTCTGCTCCCTGGGCTGCAGGTGGATCTCTGTATGCCCATGGTCCTCCCTGGGCTGCAGGAGCACAGCTGCTTCACCATGGTCCTCACCACGGCCTGCAGAGGAATCTCAGATCCTCCCCTCCTTGGTATCTGCAGACTTCTTTCTCTCACATGTTCTCGCTCCATTCTTCTCTGACCACAATTAAATATGCACAATAACTTTTATTTTCCTATTAAATATGTTATCACAGGGACTTTATCATCATCTCTAATTGACCCAGCCTTGACCAGAGGCATGGCCATTTTTGGAGCTACCAGGGATTGGCTCTGATGAACACATAGGAAGTTTCTGGTACCTCCTCACAGAAGGCGCCCCTGTAATGCCCCACTGGCCATGCAAACCCAATACAGAAATTTTCTCTGCCTGGGATGCTAAGGATCCTAGAAGCTAAAAAGTATCTGAGTGTACACCTGGAATGGTAGACCCAGATCACAGCCCATCACAGCTTTGTCTGCTGGGCAGCTGGGTACTTGGTGTTGGAAATGCAAGTTTGGGGGAGGTTCTCAACTCTCCACCAGGCAAGCTGAAAGGAAGCCAAGAGCCTCGAAGCCTTGGCTAGACAGAGCAACCTGGCAGCCAGGACTCACAGCCCAACAGCATGCCATGTGGATCCTGAAGAGCTGGTAGCCTGGAAGTCCACCAACATCGTTCAAAAAAGGCAGTTGGTGAGCTCTCACTGTGGATTACTGCTGGAAACCTGCCCCTTTCTGTCACTACTTTGTCAAAACTGAACTGTCTCCTGCAAACACTTTAGTTTTGATGAACTTGCAGTCTCTGCTCCATCTAACAATTTCCAAAACTCTGATTCTGGAGTCTGTAATTTGGGAGGTAAGGCTCCTTCAGTAGGAAAACAAATGTTCTCAGGAAACACATTCAGTTTTGTACAACTGGCAAACAAAATTCCAAACTAAACTAATTGAGATATTCTTTCATGCATGACGGATGAAAGCTGCTTTGCCTGGCTTCTTTTTAACATTTTTAGTTAGTTGGGTTGATCAGCTACCCTGATGTTCTCAACATTATTTTGGAAAGTGTTGCCACTAGTGAACATCAGTGAAGTAACTCAGCTAATGACTCCATCATTAAAATGTAGATATATCTATAAATTAAAAGCTCCATCTATACTGCAAGGAGAAAGCTGAAGTACATTATTATTAATTTTTCTCTTTTTAATAGTCTACATAAATATGGATTTATTTAATCTATATTGATTTTTATTTAATTCAGTGTTTCTATAATTTAAAACACCAGGTGTAAAGAAAGGAAGCTGTCTAGTAAAGTCCTGATTTTTGAATTGACATATTTTTAGAATCGTCATATTTTTAGAATCATTTTTTCCATAAAATTAATGCAATTTTTTTATTGCTCTTTATGCAATAAGTTTTTCCATATAAGCTGAGAACAACATAATGTGATAAATAACTTTGAATGACTGTGTTATTCTACATTTAGACACAGAATGGCATTGAGATTTTGTGGTGTTTTTATCTCTGGTCTCTGTAAACACTCTTTAAAAGATATATTCTGTATCTGTAAAACAGATTTCAGATAGTTCACAAGGGCATAAATGAATGCAAATAACAAAATGGAAGTATTTCAGCAGAGGTTCAGCTCTTCTCAAGAGTATCCTTCACACAAATGTAATGTCACTGCACTAGAAATGTCTGGATATTGTGGATTTCAAAAGGACTGTGTATTATTCATTTATCATGGCTGGGAATTTGAAGTGACAAAGAAACTGAATTCAAAGTCAATAAGAATTTTTGGGGTTCTTTAATACATTCTCTCTTACTCTGAGCCTTTTTTTTCCCCAGAAATTATGATTTCTGTGGGAACTTGTTTTGTTGGAGCTTTGGGGTTTATTTTGTTTTAGTTTGATTTTTTAAAATTATATAATTTGATCTAATTTGGATTTCACTATGGTTTGTTTGCCATAACACTGATGTGAGTTTAAATTTTATAGCTATGGTTCATTAGTACCTAATTATATCAGGTGCCCAACAACAGAGATAATAACAGATCTCTGAAAAAAAAGACACCAACAAATGCACAGATTCATTTATGTTATTTCAGTGTGATTGTATTGATTCTATCACAAACCCTGAAATCACCAGAAATGTTTTAATTTAAAACAGTGTGAGGGCTCCGCTGATCTTTGCCAGTGCAGAAAATCACAGGACACTCATGTAATTTCTAGTTGCCAAAACTTATTGAAGTCAAAACTATGCACTTTTTTTTCCCGAGAGTGGGTATGGACCACATTTACTTTTCAATTGGTGTAGACTGTCCATTTCAAGAAGGCAGTCAAATTACCTGGCCATTCCACATATCTAGACCTTTCTTTCATGGTTCAAAGCACCCTTTCCTGAGAATGTAACACTTTGGATTAAACTCTGAAAAGATCATAAATGCTGTGCAAACTTGCTGCAGAAACTGCAGCATCAGTTTGATATATGAGTACTTTAATGTTAGTTCCTTGTGTCTCCTGAAATAAGGAAAAGAAAAATGAAGGAAAAAAACAGGGAAAGGAGGAAAAACTGTGTAATACAAATATATTGACCTTGTTTCATGGGGAACAGAGAGAGAATTGGGCTGTTAAGCTCCTGTATCATGTAAGAAATCAAAATTTTCAACAGGATTTCTGTAAAAAATTATATATTCTGATCAAACAATCTCCTCTTCCATTTTTGATCTTTGAACAGGAATTTTCTGTGCAGGTAAAAAAATGTTGATTTCTTTCTAGTGTCCATTTGCATTTGATCCAGAGAATATTTTGTGAAATATGATTAATAGATTTTGAATGTGGAACATTTTGAAGCATCAAAATTGAGATAAAATTGATTGATTATTTGCAATTACTATAGGTAGTTATATTGGGAATCCCAGTTTCAGGGCAAGAGCAACAGAGAGAGGGCTATACCTGTTGCTTTTGCCTTTTTCTACTTTCAAGAAAACAATTGAGGTATTGCATGGTCATTAGAGGAAAGCTCCTTCCTATCTCTTATGAAGTTTCCAAGGAGAATAATAAAGAAATAAATTTTGCATTGACAACATCATATGAAAAAAATCTCCTTACTTAACAAGTTCGATATTTTATATGTTTACCAGTATTTTTCTGACTCTTGCATTTTCTACCACACTGGCAAGTTTTACCACTAAGTTGCACAGATGTAAGAGTATCCTAAGAGTTTTTACCTGAATGTGTCAAAAAAAATGCTTATTCTAAAATAAAAAGAAAAATATCTTTTTGAATGTAAATTTTTAATTCAAACTTTTTTTTTTTCTATCCCCTCCTCTTTTTATCCTTCTGAATCCTTTCCTTCATAAACTAAGCAACTATTCAATTGTTTAGTAGTTAGTAGACAGGTTCACTCTTTTTTTACATTTTCTTGGTTTGGCTTATTTCGTTTTGGTTTGGTTTGGTTTGGTTTGGTTTAGTATGTCTTGGTTTGTTATGGTTTGGTTTGATTTTAATCTGGGAAAATTCAGGTCTGGTTTTAGGATTTAAGATATGTGAACACAGGGCAAGTTAGATCTTGTGATAAATCTTCTGATCTAGACTTGATAGCCTATATGAATATACAAAACCACCCTGAATAATTTAAATATTTTTGATAACATTGTCATATTTGTTCTTTGCCTAAGTTTCCACTGCACTTTCAGAGTATGAAATGTTTTATTTCAAGCTTCTCCCACAGACACTATGTATTTTTCCTGTCCGTTCTGTTTCTAATTTGGCACTCAAAGCTAAGTCAAAGTGAATGAATCCTTCCTTTCCTAGCTGAAGAAGGATCTGTTACAAAGTTCCTAATAAGAAAGAATGCGCAGCCTGATTTTCATGAAGCCCTTTATAAAAACTTCCCAAATTATGTAAGTGCAGCTAAGGAACTCCTTATCTGTTATTGAGATGTGTCTCAATATCTGTAAACCCATTTGCCTAAATGTGTCATCCTACACAACTGCACCTCTCAGGTTCACACATTTCAGCCTTACAAAATTGTTAGACTACTTGTACAGCTGTTGGCTATTTTGAAGGCTAGAAGGTATCTGTGATACTAAACACTAATTTTTCAATGTAAACAAGTTAGGTCAGTGTTGCAGATTGAGGCCTTTGTCGGGGATGAGCCATTTGTCGGGTGCAGGGAAAACTCGGGGCTAAATATGAGTGATCAGCAAGTTCCGTTTATTGAAGAGAGCATCAGACACTTATACAGCAAGTAATAAGCTTATGAATATTCTGTAAGTCAAGCAATCTTTTGGTTAAACTATACCATCAACTCTTCTTCATTCCTTTGGGCCTACATTCCCTATTTCCCACGTCTCTCTGTCCACTTGTTATCATACCCAGCTAGGCCCAAGGACACGCTATCTTGCAGGTGCAGGACTTGGAATTAGCCACGGCCTTGTACTTTTCCAGTCTCTAGTCAACTAAATTCCCACCAGGTCAGCATTTCAGAAGATAGTGACACATGGTTAAATACTCAGTAATCAACTGGATTTCTCTAAAGGGCTTAGTAACCAGTAGCTCATGGATCCAAACTGCATGTACATCACTAATCTTCTCTGAAAAACTACCTAGTATCAAAGAGCACCATTCTGCTAGTCCACCTTTGGAGTGTGTTGACTTTGTTTTGATTACAACTTTTCTAAACTGATCAAGAAACACATCCTCTTAATAATTGTGAACCTGCTCAGATAATGATTTCCATATGAAATGATTGATAAATGACTGAATAGTTGTAACAAATTTTTTGGTGTAGTATCTATATGAGAAATAGGCATATGACCTTGATTTGTTATTTTAACTTCTATGTTTGTTTGTTTTAGTTAAATGTAATTCAGCTACTGATTCCACCCCACCCACCCCCACACCCCTAACTTATATAATAGATTCTGATTCACTTTTCAGTTCCATAAAAAATTTTTAATCAGGTTTTTATTGTATCCACTGCATATTTATCTGGCTGAATGATCATTTCTATTGCGAGGCTGAAAGCTGAAGTATTCTACTTCAGCTTTCATGAAGAATCTTGTGCTGTAAACTATGACAAGATAACACAGGTAAATAGAGGCTATGTTTCTGAGGTGAGTTCTATTCTCACCTTATATACCATATATTCACATGAAACATTGAACAGTACCAAGTTAAAAAAAAAAATCCACATACATATGCTTTTAGTTCTAAGTAGTTTTTATTACACATTAGAATGAAAAAAACAATTTGCATTTTCTTCCTAAAAGACAGCACAATGGATCAAAATATGTTCATTCTATTTAAATGCAGATGTTCAGATAAAATTTAATGAAGAAACCCCTTCTCATGGTGAGAAATATGATTATAGAAAATGTTTAATAAGTTGTGGTGCTGGAAAAAAACATTGCTCATTTCAAGTAACTAATTGTAAATATGATAGAGAACATAAACCAGGAATGAATTATTTCCAACTTCAAACTATCCTGAACTTATTTTAGTCTCACATGTTTTTGTATTTGTTTAAAGTTGGACTTAAAGGGACTTAAAAAGGAGTGAAGCCAAGGTGAAAAATCCAGGAAGAAAACCAGAAAAGATAGAGAGCTGAGCAAACAAATGTAAAAGTAGACCACATAAAGGCTTAGATAAAGTTGTTTAAAAATCTAATAAAAAAGTCAGATCACCTTTCATCACAACCTGGATTATTTGTTTTATCTATGAACTATGTTTCATCTATATACATGGCTTTCTCTTTCCTCTAGCAATCTGTAATATTAACTTTAGCTTTATTGACTTCCCTAGTGGGAAATTAGGTTGGTTGAAAAATTTACTCTTTCTTCTTTTTATTTTTTTTTTTTCTGGAAAACAAGCAAACAAATAAACCTAAAGCCCAAACAAGTTTTCATAGGAAGAGAAATTCTTTTGCTTCACTAGGAGCTTAAAACTTCTTTCAAGAATAAGTATTCCTATCTCTTATTTGATTAAGATACATGTGGTGTTTTCCCCTTTCAAGAACAAATTATGCATGTCACACATGCTGACAGGTATATATTTTAAGGTTTATCAGTAATGTCACAGAATGCCCAGAGTCCTAAATTTCAATTTTGCTCTCAAAGTGGGAAAGTACCAAATTACCTTATTCAGCACTGAGAGCACATTAACTGATTTTATTATCTTTCTTAAAAGAAAACCAGAATGTGTAGCCTAATCAAAATATTGTAAAAGGTTTGTCTACACAGCATATCCTTACCTTTAAGAATTCTTCAAAGTCCTCTGATGAAAAGAGTTTAATGAGATTTTTGTGCTTCCTTCTGTCCACTGTACAAGAATCTCAAGCCAAACATTCAGAGCTCAGTTTAGGATTAGCTGAGGGTGTCCATGCAGCTGCAGGATGTAATGTGTTATTTAATTCTTTAACTGAAATTTTTTATTAACTGAAGTTTTTTATTATCTTCAGCACAATGAAATCTTTTTAACAAAAACGACTACTATAAAATCATATCACACAGATATTAATGATGTCCAAGGGTTTGGATTTTCTTCCTAAGCTGGAAGCGTTCTAAAGCTAGAAATAAAGATTTGCAATAACAGATTTGCTTATTTTAGAGTTGCTAACAACTGAATCCATACTTCTATTACTGCTATTTAGGAGAAAAGAGTTGGATGTGTCCTCTGAACTTATTTCCAATGTTGAATTCCAAATGGAATTCAGCAATTTGTGCAAATCTGATTCATAAAGCTTTCTCTTTCTGCTTGAAGTGTTAATTTTTTCCAAATGGGAAGTGCAGATGAGGACTTCAGAAAGGACAGAGAGGTAACTGAAGGGACTACTGATATATAAAGTGATGAAGCAATAAAAAATTAAAATTAACCTCAGTCTAATGAGGGATGATAAGGATTAAGGTAACAGCATGTCAAAGGGAGGTGGGAGAAAAGCTTGCATGAAAAACTATATTTACCAGTAAACAATTCATACATTAATTCCTTAAAAAGAAAAAAAGACTGGGAAAAAATGTGGGTGACATTGTGCTCTGCTGTTCTAGTCACTTCACCTCCCTATCCATTTCATTAACATACTGAGTTCTGTCTCATAAGTGGCAAGTTTTGTGCCTCCTCTCAGTCCCAACAAGCTGTTCCTGAACATCTGACTGACATTAAGAACTTTCATCTCACTCCAGATTAAATTTTTCATCACCAGTTTGCACTTCTGTGTGATGTGATAGTCACCACATAAGAGCTGTTGTACTCTTCTGCAAGGTCTGCCATTTTCAATAATTAATATTTAGGGACCTTGAATTACAGAAGTCCAAACTAAACTGGACACCAGAAATGTTACTCTTCTTCTTTTCACTGTAGTAATGTGGATAGAATAACAGTGCAAATTTTTGGCAAAATGATGGAAAAATTTTTTCAAATGTCACATAACTATTCATTGATCAGAAATCTGAGTGTGACAAGTCAAATTTTTCTTTCTTTATAACATGTGTTACAATCTATTTTATACAGATATGTCTCTATATTTGGACCACCACACTGTATTTACACAGCCCAGGAATTCAGATCAAGAGTTTCAACCTTAACTTCTTCACCACTGTTTCAATATGATCTTTTGAACTAGATGTATTTAGGCAGTAGCTAAGCAGTAATTAGATCTTACTAGAAGTAAATACATTTCTCCATATCCACTTCAGTTAAATTGCTTGTTGGCTTTGGGGTTATTTTTTCCCCTGAATAATCTGTCAAGGTATACATTACCTAGCATTTCTCAGCCCTCTATAGCATGTAATAGATAAGAATTAGCCACTACATTTAGGTTTTCTTATTTGCTACACTGACACCTAAAAATACTTCTCAACATTAACAACTTTGATATTAACTTTTTGATATTACCTTTGATATTATATAATCAGGTAACTTCTTAGCATCCTTAGCTGAATTTTAAAAGTCACATTCTTTAGCTTTCTGTCAAGCTTCTGAGTGTCTTCCTTGGCCTTCCTGTGCCTGCTTCATTCTGAGTTATCTTTTCATGAGCATCAGTAACAAGAGCTGTGTATGCATTCTGCAAGAAGACTAAGCTGGCATGAATTTACAGTGAGATCAATATCTTCCTGCCTTCACTGGAAATCTCTGTTCTGCTTTACTAAGATTTTTTTGGTCTTTTTCACAGCTACATCAAGTTAGTAGCTGGAAAATATTCTGTAGTCAACAAGCAGCACTAAAGTCCTTTCATCTGTTTTTCTGTAGATAAGTTCCTAGATTGATGCCACAGAAGTTTATCTTGTTAAACCTGAAATTTATAATCCTGCATGTTTACCAATTGCATTGCATCTTAAAATTCCTGTCATCCCAATCGTGAGTTCCTCTTTATATGTTAATTATTTTTTTTGTAGACAACATTTTCCAACTCCATTTCATCACAAATTCTCTGAGGCAAATCTTGTCCTTTCTGTTTTAGGTAAAAATACTAAATAAATCTGTTCTAAAAATTGTTCTTGTGAAATACCACTGGAAAGATCCTACAAAATCTCTTGTCATCTCCTTTTCAGGTTTTTTTTCCTTTGATTTTTAATTAAAATATAATCCAATCTCCACTACTTTTTTCCAATAAAGAATTGAAAGAGATGTTCTCCTCTGGTCCAAATAAGAAAAGTACTGCAGGTCTCACCTATCTAAAATAAACCCAGAAAATCATAGTAATTTATATTAGAATATGTTATGATTGATAAACCAAGACTGCATATTTCATTTTGAAATTTTTAAGCCTTCACATATTAATAATTTGTTGTGAGACTATTCAAACTAGAGAAGTCAGAAACCTTCTGACTAAATCTCTTATTCTCAAATGGCAAAATCCAAATTTCTTTACTAAGTTGAACTAAGTAATATTAATTTTGCTTCACCTGAATTTCCATTAGTCAACTCACTTTTTTTATTATATTCAGTATCTCCCTCTTTTTTTGAGTGTAAATACCAAACATTCTTTTAATATGCATCTACACCCTAAATTTGAAGAAACTTCATGATTCTTCCAGTTTTAATTGCACAAGCTACAACTTTGAACTGATTTGATTTGCTGGTCTTTCTAATAATTAGAGGTCACATTTTTAAAAATGCATTTTGCAAACAGCTAGCTTGTTTTATTTTTCTGGCTGAATTCAAGTAATTTATGAAACTTAACAATTATTCTGTCTATTTTTTATTGCTCAGTCATGTGTCTCATGAACCTGTGGAAGACAGGTTTATGCCACTGAGCTTTGAGACTCATCTACAACATAAAATTTTCCTAATTGCGATATATTTTTGAAAGCTAATCAAACCTAGATTCTTCAGTAAAACTGGGCTACTTGTTACTGAGAATGTATTGTCTGGATTTTAGATTGCTAGAAGAAAATAGCTATGAATAAATTTGTCTCTGGGTGTCTCAATTTCCACTTCAACACAAGAGAAAGATTGTAAATGGAAATTTAGGCAGAGTCATTGGAATGCCTGTAAAACATCCCTGTACAAATGAATCTGACATCTGTTAACTTGAGCATATATCTGGCCCTGTACTAATGTGCAGAAGAATATACCAGCACACTCTCTAAAACACCATTTTTTAAACTTTTTCATGAGTAAAATGTTCCTTTTAGAGCCAGCGACTTCACTGTTGTGAATAAACTTCATTTTAACTGTTTTAAAGACTCCTAAATTACAATTAGTCAGACATATGTTTTCTGATATATCAGTCCCAAAGGACCTTCAGGATATGCAACTTTATATTTTAGACCAAGGATTTATAGCTAGGCAAGATTTTTGGGAAGGAAATATTTTAGTTCACACTCTCTATAATAAATGAAAACAAACACATATATGTGCACAAGGCATATTCAATGTCTTCATTAACAATGTTCTATTACAATCTACGTTAAACTTAATATCACACAAAATTATGAACTGAAATTTAAGCAATTCTGGGGTGCCTGTAAGATTAAATAAAAACACAGTATGTGATGGTATGATTATTTTTAGAAGAGTTTGCACACATCAATTCTATGAATAATGTGATGTAAAATATCAATATGTATTTTTAATTTCCCAGGAATGTGTAACCATTACACACATTTAATAACAGCAGAGACAACTCCCTATTAGTGCAAGATGTAGCCTAAGCATCTGGACCATGTAGTCTGTCATGGTTTAATCCCATCCAACAGCCAAGCCCCATGCAGTCATTCATTCACTCCCACACCAGTGGGAGTGGGGTGAGAATCAGAAGAGTAAAACCTAGAAAATTTTGGTCTGAGATACAGACAGTTTAACAGGGAAAACAAAACACACACACACACACACAAAAAGCAAAACAAAGAATTCTTTCACTACTTCCCATGGGCAGGCAGGTGTTCAGCCATCCCCGGGAGAGCAGAATCCCATCGTGCATGATGGTGACTTGGAAAGGAAAATGCCATCACTCCAAATTCCCTCCCCTTCCTCCTTTTTCCCCACATTATGTACTGAGCAGGATGCCATATGGTCTGGAGTATCCCTTTGGTCAGCTGGGATAACCTGTCACAGTTGTGTCTCCTCCCAGCTTCCCACGCACTCACAGCTTTTGTGCCACTGGGGCTGCACAAAAAGCAGAAATGACCTTGGCTCTGTGTAAGCCCTGCTCAGCTATAACAAAAATGTGTCTATACTATCAACCCAGTATTGAGGATATTTAAATCCAAGACATAACCCCATGCAAGCTACTGTGAAGAAAATTTACTCATTAACCCAAAAAGTGACACAAGAAGACAAACTTTTCTTGATTTTAATTTTAGTTTTATTATTAAATCAATTCTTCTAAACAAACTATTTCTCAAAGAAAGAACTGGCAAGATAGTTGAAATAAGGAGAAAATGCAGACTGCATCCTGAGGCAAATTTTTAATAGTGACTTAATTTTTTTAAGTTTTCATAGTCATCAAGTGATTTGTTTACTAATTTATTAATGGTACACCCACCAGGGGAGGTGGGCAACAGAGAGAGTCCTGTCCTTCCTTGCTACTCTCACCCTCTCCCTCACCACAGCTGATGTTTCTTCCCATGGCAGGTTCACAGGTGGAACTTCATGTACCTTGGGACACCTGACCAAGCCCTCCCACCAGATGGAAGGATGAGTATCCCTCCATATCAGCTTCCACAGTGTTATAGAACTCCAATCTCATCAAAACACTTTTGTCTTCCACCAGCTCACTGTGGATTGTGGTTGAATGTGTAGCCAGAATGTCATTCCAGTCTGAAGGACTGGTCTGTGTGGCTCTCAATGTATATGTTAGCTTGTCAATCGGGCTATTTAGTCAACTTTGGTCAAATCACTCACTCAGTGTGAGGGTAGAATAAGCCAACAGCATCACTTCAGGAACTGTCGAGCTGCGCCCAATCAAAAATCCATGGGCCAGGCTCTGAGAAACAAACACATTAAAATTGTTACCATAAATTTGTTTCATGTTATTTAGTGCCATCTCCAGTCAGTGATTGCAAGCAAAAGAGAGAGATTAATTATAACTATGTAACACTGCGACAGAGATCAACTCAGTTACCCCTGCAGATATTTGGTGGGACTACATGGGGGTGTGACCTCTGCAGCTGAGCCCAGTTACAACCACAGTCTTGTCTTAAGAGAGTCATGGTTACGTTATCTTGCTATCAAATGGGGTCTAAATGCAGTCTACATAGCACCCAAACCACTTCTCTCTTTATTACATTACCTCATGTTTGCATTTACATAGGGCCTGAACCCACTAATTAAATTAACTCAGCTTTTGCTGGAGATCTGGTGCAGAACAGCTGTACAGCACCAAAGAATCTGTCAACTGACGCATGTTACATTAATCTTGTGGGACTCTGCTGCCTCCTCACTCAAGGAAGTCCCCAGTGTTAGGGATCCAGGTGGAAGGCGATTATACAACATCCCATTTGTTGTACGTTTATTCCCTCGTCTCCTTCGTGTTTATTTTGGAAGGAAAGAGTAGGCTCAGACAGATAGGTAGACATCACTTTACCTATTTTTTCAGCTTCAGCAACTCATCCCTTTCTACCATATGTTATGACCTATATCTAGGTCATATCTCTGGAGAGCCCAGGTCTGAATGATTTTCTAAAGAACTCGGATTACATTTTTAAAATTTTTTTTTTGTTTATACAATAAAATCAATTGAGGACTGCTTCAGGAATGGTCTTACCATGAATACATCAGAAAGGAAGGGGTCCCAAAGCCTGCAGTAGTGTAAATATCTTTGTACCGTTGGTAGAGGGTCATCCAGAAATAAAGTCAAATTTCTTATAATGGACCTCAAGATACTGTCAAAACATTTTAGAAAAGAAATTATGTGTTTATCTATGCAGTTTGAAACATTTTACTGGTGAGCGAGAAGCCTTTGCAGATTCTAGAAATGAGATCTCTAAATGCTTGTTTATGCTATCAGCACACTAGACTTTTAAGGACAGTAGTGGTGCTTTTAGAAGATCACTCACAATAGTGAGTATTTTTTTCTCCTTTTTCAAGGGGGTTTGGTGTCTTTCCTTCCCCCTGTACCCCTTGGTAAAAAAAGTATTTTTAATCACATCATGTTAGACATTTTAAAAAAAAACAAACAAATCAACCGCCCCAAAATAAAATCTCAGAAACAACAAAAACCAAAACAAAGATAAAAAGTCCACAAAGCACATTAAAAACCCATTTCCTTTTGAACCTTTGACTATTTTGAGTCTTTGTTTTCCAGAGGAATATAAGGCACAGAAACAAAGGAAAAAGACTTGGTTACAGCAAATTTTGTGAGAACTAGTGGCTAAATACTAAGAGACACACTAGTGCTCACAGATAACACTGCAAGACAGAAAAAGCTACAGTAGTCTCTTGAAGATCCTCATAGAACGTCAGTATAAAGAAACAAAACCTGCAGTAATAAAAGTATTGTTGGTTCCACTACTGACAAAGACATTTTGCAAAGCTTCTAGGTATGTATTGTGACAGGAATTCAGAATGTTACAAGTGTGGATGTTGAGAAAATAAACCACAATGTGATCTTTCACTATTTTTGGTTTTTTTTATTCTTACTAGATTTTCTTCTCATACACTTGAATACTTATGTTTCATTTGAAATAAAGATTTGAGTGGTTTTTTTGGAAGCCAGTCTCTCAAACACTACAATGAAACAATTTACAACTGAGAGATCGAGCTGATGCGCCAAGGTTAAAGAGTTCCTCCATTGTAACTATGTGCAGATTATTACATGAGAGGCTCAGAACACAGGAAAAGTAATGTCATGCTCTGTACAGAGAAACTGTCCTGTCAACTGAGATAAACTTTTATTGTGTATTATCCACGATAGGCTAAATGCTTCCCTGTTTGCTGTTCTTAGCAGGAGAGGTGACTTCATCAAGGCAGCACTGTTTTTCATGTTTTCTGATGCACTGAAAAATATCTATCTAATGCTATCCAAGTATTAAAAAATAAATCTGCTTTGTACCTGGTTTGTATGGATTCCTTTTCTTTTAAATCTCACTCTTCATTCCATGAATAGTGACAGAATGAAATAGTAATGTCCATGAAAAGTAACAGACTGTCAGCTCATTTTTGACATATCCAAAGCAGAAATAAAAACGGTTTATTTTGCACTCAGAATAATTTCATTTTATATTTTATCCATTTTACATTACACTGCAGTAAATTAAGTATGGTAGTTAAAGAAATGAAATTTTCACTGAGAAATAACTTCTTAAGCTGTCCTCCAGTGGTCACCTATAAATATCCAAATATCTCCTAATGTTTATGGCTATAGGTTATTAAAGATCTGATACTTTGTAATAGAGATTTATTTTGATTCTGTAAAAAAAATTGTCATGTATTAAATGTTTTCATGTGTATTTTTTCCACTCTACCCACATATCAAATAGATAAACTATACCAAGTCAAAAGAGCATGTCAGCATGTGGTTAATTTTGTGTTTAATATGAAGCAATAACTTCTAATAAAATATGTAAAGTTAAATGTTTTACTTCATAAACATACTTAATTTATATGTTCCATTTTCTTGACTTTAAAGATATTGTGCAGCTCAGAAAGTACTCACAATTCATTGCTCATTTGATTATATTATCTTACTTTTCTCAAAATTTATTGATTATTCTCTAAAAGATCAATATTCTTAACATTTCTTTGGAAATAGTATCTTAGAGAATTAATGGCTTTTGATCTGTATTTGATTTTCTATTCATGCAAACACATGTGACACTGTTTCTTATCTATATTAAGTTAAACTTTATCAAGAAAAAGCATATTGAGAATTCATTGCTCATTAGTCAAAAAGGGCAAAGCTTTAAACTGCTCTGTCTGTGAGGGTTCAGAACATTGAAATCAAGTCACATGAATATTGGTGGACGCCTTGGCTGGTGATAGGACAGACACTCTAAAGCTGCAAATGCTTTGCACAAAGTTTCCACCAGCAGGCAGAGCAGAGAGTGGAAGGTGCCACAGGCTCTGTTTTCAATGAGTCTCTTTTTTTGTTTCTTCCATTTGTACTGGCTCCTTTTGACTGACTCGGTGGATGGAAGGTGGAAATTTTAAACAGGATTAATCTGGCCAATGCAGAGCCTAAAACAGAGGCTGCTGTGTCTGAAACTGACACCTGAAGTTCCTTTAGAGTCAACAGGAACACTTTAGGATTAATTAATGTAATGTCATCTGAACTTACTCATCTGTCAGATGGCACCTTAAAAGAGCCTGTTCTCTTCAGGGACTTTGAAGGGTGCCAGAAGAGACTCTCTTGGATGCAGACACTTTCTAAATTTACGTGAGTTAAGATCTCTATTTGAAAATGGCCAAGAGGAAATAATATTTTTATAATGGCTGAAAATTGTTTAATTATCATAAAGGGACTGCAAGCATAGAATTCTGTAACAATTTACAGCACATTTCATCAGTCACATGGGAAAGGCTATGCTCTAAACTTTGATAGAATAAAATAACTCACACTGCAAGAACATTATTGAAAAGGAAAATAGGAATGGAAATTCCATCTTTCTTTTTCCTCAACAAACAAATATACACAAATCTTTAATATAACAAGAGCACTGACACAAGTTCACTAATGAATTGTTAGTTTTAGAACAATGTGCTGGGGCAGGTTCTTGTACTTGTCCTCTCAGACCAATAAAATGTGAACAGTTTTAGTCAGCACGTTTCTGTATAGTTCAGTAGGAGAGGAAACACAAGAGGGGTTTCTGCCATTAAAATTAAAGTTCCATTTTTCTATTAAAATACCTGCAATTCAAGAATTAAAGTACCTGTAATTCAGGTTCTCAGCTTATTAATTAATGCATGAAAGATTTCAGACAAGGACATATTTTGAAATATTTCTTCCTGTGTATTTAGTGAACCACTATAAGACTACCTATCCTTCTGTTATTTCAGCTTTTAAAGTTCTGAAATGGAAATGATTTTCTGTCATGAAGTGCTAGATACTATTTAAAGTCAACAAAATATGCCCAAGGACATTGAGTGTGATGTGTTCCTCTGTCATCTGTTTTACTCATGCAGCAGAGTCTATTTGACTAGCTTGCTGGATGGGAAGAGCAGAAATAAAATAGAAAAAAAAATTGAAGCCAATATTATTCTTTTTTACTTCAAGGACAAGGTGCTTTCAAAGTTATTTAGAACTTTGTGATTCTGACACATACACACAATAGAGAGTAAAGCCTAAGCAAATAAAACTAATTTTATAGCCTACTTTGAGGAAGCTGTGGTCACCAGCCTTTTTATGTTAAGAATCTAGAAATCATTTTATCCAATAGATGAAACTTCCCCTATTACTAAAAATTGATTTTTAGAAATAAGCAGATACTTACTTACCCAAGAAAGGTACAACTGCACTTCAATTATTGCCTGAATTCTAAGCTAATTTGTATTAGTTAAAATAAGCTGAAGTTGCTGATGCTACACAGCATGCATCTGGGGAAAAACAATATGTATATAACTATGGAAACTTTATATGCCCTCCAATACATAATGAGCACAGCATGCTATTGTTTGAAGAGATAGTGAGAGTAGCTGTAAGATTTTGGCAATCTATAGACCAAATGAATGCTGTTACTATGTACTTTACCCTTAAATGCCACATTTGGAATTAGTTGCTGCTGAAGTACCTCAGACTATTTTTGTGTTTTGACAACTATTTTATGTATTGTGTGCCTATACATACACACTATTACACAAAACAAAACCAGGCAAAAGACAAGTTCAGCTGTATACATAGACTTTATATCCATCGATATATATATTTATGACCATATATAATTATTTACATAAATGTAATGTGTTTTTCCCCCTAAAATCAGGGGCCATAATCAACTCTAGTATGTTTGTATAGTGATATGTACATATGTGTGTGCCTCTGTGTGTGTGTGTGTGTGTATGTGTGTGTGTGTGTGAGTAACTTGTTTTTAGAAGCCCTTTAAAGGCCTTGGATGAATAACAATATTAGGAAAAGTCAAACAGAAGTTATTTAGTCCAATTTAGGTGTTTTTTTAGGATCAATCTAGTCAAACTCCGGAGGTACTTTCCCCACTCTTCTAAATGTAAAGCATTTATGGGGTGACTTGTTTAGCCTTGAATATCTACCCATTAAACTTTGGGAGTATATCCAAAACCATTGGATGAATGAATGAAACCAATCAATGAATGAATTCCCCAATTACATGTAAATATCAACAGATAGAGACAGCAATAGAAATAGAGAGAAACAGAAATAAAAGCAACAGATTCTACAGTGGCTAGAGATAGAAAAGATATAGATTTAGACATAGATAGATATAGATATAGATGACATAGACATAGACATAGACATAGACATAGACATAGACATAGACATAGACATAGATATAGATATAGATATAGATATAGATAGATATAGATATCAGCATAACCACCAAACCATTGTAATCTGTTCTGGGAACAGAAATTTTTGACTAAAATTTATTTGACTACAACTGTAACAATATTAAGGAAAAAATTTCATGCTTATTTACACATTTGAACTGCTGCCTAATTGTTGAGGAACTAAAAACTAAGATGCAACTTCTTCAAACTGAGAGCTCTCTAGGACTTATCTGTTTGTGACTTTTAAAATCCTGGTCTGAAAGCAACCACCTTGGCAAAGCTTTCTCTAATCTAAACACACCATAATTCACTGTATGGGTAATTTATCAGGCCTTTTCTGTCCTTTCCTAACAACAGCCACAGCCAAAAGTTCAGCACAAAGCACAGGGAATGTGAATGATTTCTTCAAGAGGGGTGAAAGATCTGGGCACAACAGACTTTGGTTCCTCCCTCTGAGGAAACAAGTGATAAAAATGAATAGGCACAGCAAGATTAGTTTTCCTAAGACTGATGATCTGGTCTAATATTTTCACTGAGGAAGGCTGATACCTTAGTATTGAGTATACTTTAGAGATAAAGATATTCTTCTGTGATTTTTGAATACATCTATTTTTAAAAATGTTAAATGTATTAAATATTGCTAGACCTGGGGATTGAAGTCAGGTTTCCAGTGTATGCTTGAACAGTTAGTTCCTAGAAACCAGAAATTACTTTTGTTCTGTTATAGTCCTTTTTTATACAGTGTCATATACAGGACTTGTACTGATAGCCTGTTTTCTTTTATTTATATATAGAAATAACATACTGTAATTACTGTTCTGGAATGCAGTTCGTGATTGATTTGAAAACCCCAAATTTCCTATTTCTTGGAAGGTATGTAAAAAAGTGAGTACTATCATTATTATGCTCTGCTCAAAAAGATATTTATTCTCCAAAGATGCTTCAGTGCTCTGCATAATAGGTGGCCCAAGATTCAGTAATCTAAGCTCAAATCAGGGTACAATTTAAGACATTGCTGTCCCTGGTATCCCCTATTTGTTACTGCTATGCTGATTTTCCATATTTCCTTTCAAGCACTTTCAAATCCCTGCTGCTTTGACAATCTTGTGTGTGAAATCTGTTTTTTCACTAACATCCAAGTTAACCCTAAAGTAGATTTTTAAAAATGCTTTGCTGTACTTCATAAAGAACTCTAAACAAAATATGAATCATAGTATGAATTTGAGAAAATGCAAACAGTACTGAAAATATCAAATAAGAAATTATTAGAGGGGACCTGTAGATCTTTATGGGTAAGTATTACCAATTGCTAAACTCTCCTTTCAGTTATGATGAGTATGCCTGTTACTGGGTTCTCCCAAAAAAATGCAAATATCTGTCAAGCTATGAAAACCTGAATCTGCAACAACATAATCTACATCGCAATGCTATCATAGTCATAGAGCCATAGATGTAAGGGTTGGAAGGGACATTTACAGATCTAGTTCAACCCCCAAATGTTTTCAAAGTTATGAAATGGAATTTATATGGCAGTAAAAACACCATAATTTTTATGTACTGCACTTTGATATAGTCTCCTCTTATATGATCACATTTTCTCCAACATATTTTCCCACATAGTCTCTCATTCAATTAACATAATGGAAAACTACATTTTATTAACACTAAGCTTTTAAGGCTAGGGAATTTTCTGTTGCCCAGTATCCAAACTATGATTTGAAGAAGAAGAACTTCCTTACTACTTTTTATGCTGCTCATCACTTCCTAACATGCTGAAGTTTTTTAAAGACATCAATACATCCACTTTTATAACACTACTTTTCCATTATCTCTCCAGTAGGTAAACTGAGATAAATGCTAGAATGAACAATGTAATGTTCTGTCCTTATTTAAACAAGTTATGCATGGGTTTTTTGCACCTTACTTTTCTTTAAATATAATACATAACTGAAATGCATTGACAGAATTTTTGTGAGAATTTCTGCCAGAAATATCCAGGTTTTTAAGGCAATCATAAGCAGCAAATAGACTGTAGGGACCCGGAAAATTTCAGATAATTATTTTGCCTAGCATTCCATGGAGTTTCATGGCACAATAAGTTTAGGTCATTGTTCAACTCTCCAAACACCATTCTTAAATTCTTTGTCTTGCTTACTAGAAAAACCACTAGAACCTCTTTTACTGTAACCTTATTCTGCCAGAATTAGTTGAGATCAAACTTGCAGAGAAATGTGATATTTCCATGAGACCTGCTAACAAGACAAATCAGTTTTGAAGTTCACTTTCCCAGCTGGTTTTTTACCAGCTCTCTTGTCCTTCTTTTTGCTTGTTAGTTTTAGCCTTGTTCACACCCTTTTCTTAGGAGTAGGATCACAAAATCCTCCATCCTTGACTTCCCAAAGACCCTTATTTTTCAACTGCCTCATCCCAGCCACCATGAACTAGGAGACTGGGGATTTTTCAAAATCTGTCATCTCCACTTTCAAAACCATTTCACTAAAAATTTTCCCCACATATTCACCTGGAGATAGATCCTTAGCTCACCATCAGATTAGTTACATACAGGTGAAACCTTACAAGTGCTAGTCTCAGTCCAACAAGTTTGTTGCCTTAGCAATGGAATTCAGCCAGTGGGGCCCACTCCCCTCCTGTTCCCAATTGCTGGCATCTCCTGTGATGGCCATGGGGCAGCCTCTGCTCTGCTCTGGATGCCAGCAAGCCTCTGCATGCCCTGAGGTGTGCCACCTCCTGGAGGAGCTGTTTGAGGGCACAGAGATGACCTCCAGCTCTGGGAGCTCAGCCAGGAGGGCTGGTCTCCAGGGGCAGCCCCAGCTCAGCACACAAGCTGCGGTGCCATCCCTGTGCTCTCCCTGGCCAGCAGCCACATGGACTGCCAAGAGATTTGTGTAGATAAAGTCCAGAAAGCATGGAAGCAATCATTTGCTCATGTTCATCACGAGATTATCAAAGATTTGTGCATGAGCAAGCAAAAAGACAAGATTGCACTCTATCACACTTCCTGAGAGGCAAAGAACTCTCTTTCTTGGTGCCATGTGAGTTATCACCTGCAGGTATTCATTTATCACTGGCTTGAACCTCTTTTCCTTGGAACTGCAATAGAAAGGTAATTTATAAATACAAAAACTTTAAACAGCCTATTAATATGCTGTTAAAAATATTATTACTGCATACTTTTTTTACTTTTTCAAAGAATCTATTTCCTGGAATTTTTTGATAGAAATATTATACTGAAGGAAATATTTTAATAATAAGTTTGTGAAAGACCATTCATTTTTCCAATCAATGTTTTTTTGATTATCTCCTAAATGTCTTTAATATTAAGAGTTTTTATTAAAAAAAATTCTTCTGACTTGAAAATGTTCTTTTATTTATTGCTTATTAAAAATAAGTCACTTGTACCTGCAATAAATGAATATGAAACTGATGTATATGTATTTACAGTAAATAATTTTACTCTTGGTTTTGGTTTGGGTTTTTTTTCATTTTTGTCTAATTTCTTTATTTCTTCCTGTTTATTTTTTAGAACTTCCATTTTATTTGCTTGTTTGTATGTTTGATTTTAGTCAATGGCTCAGCTTCTGTTTGTTTAGTTGAAATCTGAGTTACTCAGAGTCATGCCCAGTTAGCCACAAAAGCAGCTTACAAGATGTGGAAAAAGACAGCCATTGATACATTATAAATTGTCATTTTAAATGCTGGCAAGTTGTTAGAGAAAGTGACAGAAATTAAATTTCCCTGAACGCTTGCACCTGAAGAACATTTGCAAAAGTCATTGATTGCTACAGAAAAGACTACATGATGTGTTGCATGAGTTAGAGCATTTATTTACTGTATCATTTCCAGTCTTGAAATCCTTGTGTAAAAGTATCCACTGGAGATCTTGGTATTAAGATACAGAGGATAATGATAAGTGGGATTTGTGTTTATATTCAGAACTAGACATGGCTAATCTTAGAGGTCATGTCACCACCCTCTGGAAATTCTTCGAAGGGCTAACAAACACGGTTTTAATTTGTATTATTAAAATCCAATAATTTTTCAGTGGATTTTCTTAGGGGGAAAAAAAGTATTTTCTGAGAAAAAAAAAAAAAATCTGTCTCTCTCAAAGAAAAAAGACAAAAGACAAAAAAGAAAAGCTGCAATTACAGTTTACCTATAACAAATCAACAGAACTCAGAAAAGTCAGCTGCAAAGTTCTCCACATTTGTTATATTTCTCATAACAGAAGTAGAGCTGTGAGACATTGCCTTTACTATCCTATTCATATATTTTTGCTGCTAAATCAGCTATATTACATCTTGAATTTCTAGTCCTTCAAGAAGCATGATTTATAGAAGACTAGTGGACTGAATTACAGTTTCTGTAACACAAGGACTAAAAAACTACACTTTAATAATTTCTGTTCTTTTGCTAAACTGGGGGTATTTGCTTAAGTTGTGTATTTAGGAATATACCCATGCAGCAAAATATTCTCAGGTCAAATATACTTCAATAAAATTTAAAAAATAATAATTATTTTTACTTTCTTGCCTTTTTATTCTTTCACTCCCAATACATATATTTATATATACACACACATATATATGAAGCAGAAGTTGTTAATTTTTTAGAATTTACTATTTTTATAATATTTTAGGACATTGTGAACTGAAGGATGTATTACAATAAATTACTTGGTTAAATGCTCTACACTGTTAAAAAAGCACAGATAATATGAACTTTTATATATATATATATATATATATATATATATATATTTAGTACATCACTAGAAAAAACCCACAAAACTATCTCTCTTCATGGCTCAGCAGTGTACAGACGTTAGGAAATCTCTAATCATATGTCCCAGTGAGCACCAGAACCTAGTGCTTTCCTAAAATGCACTGGAAAAATTCAGAGCCCTGTAATCCTCTGAATCTCTAACTCCAGTTCTTGGTCAGAGCACCTGCTTATTAGTGGGAAGGGGAAGAAGTGCTGAAGTGGTAATTCTTCATTATTTTTCTTAAGCATTTAATTTAACCTTAAATTTATAACATGTAAACTCATTTTTAGCAAGAGTGAGTTGGCCTAGGACATTTTTTCTTTCCTTTTTTTGTGTTGAAGCCATTGGTTCACATAGAAACCAGGTTGCTCGATTTACCTAGGTACAGGTAATAGCTTTTATACTGAGAGAAAAAATGTGAAATTAACTGATGCCTAACATAAATGACATTTCTGTATCTTTTAGATCTTCATGCGAAACCAGCTGGAAAGCAGGCAGACAAAATCCTGGGAATACTGGATAAAAACAGCATTTGATGACCTGTCAAAAAATCATTTCCTTTTCTCAGTAAGATGCTTGTTAGAAGGTGATATAAGGAGATTAAGATGATGGATGGTGTTACTGTCACAGCCTAAACAGTATTGGTATTTCACTGGTCATATGTGCAAGGATGAAAGTCACCTGGAACAACTTCAGTTTTTGCCTCTGAAGTTTTGATACATTTTGCTAAGGCCCAACACACAAACCCCCCCCCCCCCCCAATTAAACCAGCCATACACAATAATAACACTGATTCTGTTTTATCTTTCATATCACATCAGAACAGTGCTGACTAAGCACTTTTAACAACTTATAAATAATATAAATATAGTATAATAAACAATATAAGCAATATAACCAAATGGACAAGTAAAGATCCTGCTTCAGAATTATTTGCTACACAGAGAAAGTGCAGTTTCTTATGAAGGCACTTCTCTTTTCCCATTTTTCTTTATCTATGAAAAAAACTTTTTTTTAATATTTTAACCTTTGTGATGAAGTGTCTTCATTGATTACCTCAGTGATGTGATGGAGGGCTCTCTCAATGAGACTCTCTCAGACTTGACTGGGTGGAGTGCTCACTGCTCTGTAGGTTCCGAATGGCTTCGCCAGGCTGGAGAAATCGGTTGACAGAAAAGTCATGAAGTTCTACAGAGACAAGTGCAATGCCTTGCCTCTGTGATGAAATCGCCCCATGAACAGTAGAAATTGGGTAGGAAGCAGTGCCAAGGAAAATGAGCTGATGTACATTTTGCATGAGTTGAACCCTTCTAACAAAGAAGCCAAGCTATTGTCAGCTGCAGGGAGATGAACCTTTCCATATGTTCAGCACTTGTGAGACCCCATCTGGAGTATTCTGTCCAGTTGTGTTCTCTCCCACACAGGGAACACATTGTCACATTGGAACAAGTCCAGTGGAAAGGCAACAAGATGATTGAGGTTCATTACTTGGAAGGAAGGGATGAGAGAACTGAGGTTATTCAGCCTCAAGGAAAAAAGGCAACCAATGAGGGGTGAAGACAAGACAGAGCCAGACTCTCTGCTCCAAGTGTACGGGGACAGGAAGAGAGGCAGTCAATGAAAGTTTTAGCAAAGTTCTGACTAAATACAAAGAGAATTTTTTTCTCATAAGAACGGTTAAACACTGGAACAGGTTGCCCAAAGTTGTTGTGGTATCTCAATCACTGAGTTAAAAACAGAACTGTACATGTGCCTGACCAACCTAATCCAATTGGACCTTCTGTGAGGGGAGGGTCAGACTAGGAGATCTCCAGACTCTATGATTCTGAAAAATGAATCCATGGTTTTTCCTTAAAAAGAAAACTTTTTACCTGTGGTAACTTCTGCAACTTTCTTTTTTCCTCTATTGTTTCATCAGAGTTGCTAAATAGTATGTAAATTCTATTTGGTAGTCTTTAAATAGCCACCTACTCTTCCTTTTCCTCATTGTATCCATCTCAAGCCTTCTATGGTGCAAAAGAACGAAAATGGAAGGGAAAAAACTATAACACGACAGCAATATGAGATCTCTGACTCCTGCTTACTGTAAATGTGTATCTCTATCAAAATTGGGATGGTAGTCACTTGCAGCTGAAATAGTCCAAAACACAACATTCATTCTTTTTAGATTTTAATAGACAAATTTGATTTGTGGAATCACATTTCTTTGTCCCTTTACACCACAGAATCACACACATTGTCCACTTTATCAGTGTCCTTATATACAATCACGTCTTTGAAATTTTGTAGGCAAGGAATCAGAAACCCGATGTGAATAAATAGGTTTTGAATTTGTCTGCATTGTAGCACCTCTGGTTAGTTACAACTAAACTGCTACTGCTGTCTCCTATTGTACTCATATATGCAGACAGATATCAATGTTAGACGTGCCAGCTGATGCATTTTCTGTTCTTTGTATGGACTGATGGATTTCAGTCATTGGCTGACTGCTTTTTACTGTGCAATGTGAATATGAACTGTTGGTAGAGAGATGCATGCACGAGCATCAAGGACTGTGATCTCAAGTCCCATTAGAATCAATGGGAATTTGTCGTCTGAAAGCAAGAAAATTCCTGTCAGAACTAGGTCCTTAGAGTCCTAGGACTCAGACACTTTTTGTCTCATGAAAAACTGTCATAATTTCTCCTCAAACAGACGAAACCTGCAAAATATGATTAACAGTACCTGGGCAGAGATATTATGAAGCCATTCCTTTTGATGTTACAAGAAGCAGAACAAGAAAAGGTGGGATAAAACTTTTACTGTGTTACTGGTGCCTTAGGGGAGAGTAATCGTGAATAGTAGTAGTGTACTGATAGCACTAATTAACCAGGGCTACCAAGATGCTGAGTGATGTAGAAGGAAAAAAAATACTGAGGAAAAATAGAAGCAAGGAAGCACAATAGGGTAGGAAAAGAGCTGAGGAAACAGGTAGAACTGACATGGAACAAATTATTTTTCAGGGACAAGAGTGCTTGAAAAAATTTATCATCTTGAAGGGAAAAAGAAACCATTGATTCAAAAGCAAAAGAACATGGTAGCAAAATTTGATTGAACATATGTATCCTCATAGAGATGAATAGAAGTAAGATGAAAAATGTGAGAAGAGAAAGAAAATTGTCATCTTCAAATTTTCAACTCTCCAGTGATACAAGGACACATAGAAATGGTACAATAACAGTGATTTTTTTCCCAGAAATACTAAAATAGCTGCAAACCTGGACAGATTTTAACATCAGAGGTAGAAAACCTGGGAATCAATGGATGGCAGCTGATGCAGTTTTAACGAGTTTGAGCCATGTAAATGGCAGTTCCCTAGAGATGTTGTTTAGCCTTGTCTGCACCTTTGGGTGTCTAAGCCTAAAGTTGTATTATAAAATCATATACTGGTAAAATGTTACTGTCTGGAGGGAACCTTAAAAGTCATCTAGTCCCAATCCCCACAGATGGGAAGCGACACCTCTCACTTGACCAGGTTGCTCAAGTCCTTGTCCAAACTGGCCTCAAACACTTCCAGGGTTGGGGCATTCACAACCTTCCTGGGCAATCTGTTCCAGTGTGTTATCACTCTCACAGTGAAATGATTTCTTCCTAATATCCAGGCTGAATTTCCCCTCTTTCAATTTGTACCATTACTCCTTGTCCTATTATCCAGAGTGTACAATTATTCTGGTTTGTGTTATTCTTTCCAATTAGTAGTCAAGTTGTATTAAATTTTATTTTATTGTGAGAATTTAATGAGAATAGCTGTAGTCACGTACATTTCATCAGCATCTGTCTTACCATTATTATGATACTAAAGTCAGGACAACCTGAAGTGAAAGACTGAAACATAGGGAGGTTGCAAAGCTTTTATTTCTGACGGTGTAATTGAATTACTGGGAAAGACAGGTTCAAATAATATAACATTTGTGTTGCAAAACAATACGTACTCCTGGGGTTTATCAGTTTTAGTTTGGCTCTTGTTAAAGGTCAAGGTATGTTTCTCTGAATAGAAAACAGCTGAGGATCCTCAGAATGACACAGCATATTTTTCATAGATCATATTACAGTACTATACTTACTTGTATTGCTAAGATCTAAAAGGCTTTGAGTAAATTTGAACATGTCCATTCTTATAAATAATCTTATAAAAAATGAAAACATGCAAAGTAATAATTTTCAACTAGCTCTTATTTAGGTGTTTTCTTGAATGATGCCTCATTAACAGAGTTGATAATAAAAATAAAGAGAATTAAATAGATAGAGAACGGCTTTGTGAAATACACCAGCTCAAACTAGTACATTACTATTTCACTACTTTGTTTACTTCACATAGAAATCATGGGTAAAATAATGCAATCTAAATATAAATAATTTTAACTGTATGTTAGCTTGGACACATGGATATGAGCATTTGATGTGTGGAAAATATTAACTACAGGATAAATCATGCAGTGACTATAAAACTTATATGTGTCACACCTCACAGGTCATAGTCCATAGGCAGGTCTGCCATATAAGCAGTATATTTCTACTGAGCAATATTCCTCAGCTGAGAAAATAACGTCTTTTTTAGGCCAGAGCTTTAAAGCTAATTTGGCAACCAAAATAGTCCTTGAAGTAGCTTACATGTTTTGATTATCAAGTTCTTCAGAAACTCTGGCACCACTCAGGCTGTGTTTGCTGGACTTCCAATCCTCTCAAAATAATCAAGGAAGGAAAAGAGTTAGAAACATGAGATAATTTACTATAGCATGGTATGTGCTCATTCCTCATCCTGATCAGATCTGTTTCAAAGGCTGGTGTTTCATAGTACAAAAAATAATTGTCTGTTACCAGTTCCTCATACAGAAGATTTCCCTCTCTCATAGTTTTGGTAGGAACAATCTAGTTCTGCTGCTGTTTTGTGGTTGATCTCAGTGAATACTGGAGGCAGTGCCTTGTGCTAGTACCAGTAATTAAAGTCATCAAAGAATCTCAGGTCGCTGTGACCACTCAGTTGCTTGAAACATCAATATGTTTGCATCATTGTCTTCTGCAATACAGAGAAATACATTTCAGCAACACTTTTCTTTTACTTAGGCTTTTCCCCTGTAACACTGGGTGAACATTGCTAGTATGAAATACTAGCATTTTCCACTTAATCTGGTTTTCTAAGAAATGCAGTACTCTAGAAAAGAAAGGAGGTGAGGAATCAAAGTGTCTCATTATCATTGATCATGCAGTCATTGCATATGACTGCTCTTTTGCAGAAGCATATGTGTGCATGTATGTGTATATGGATTATTTATGATAGATGAAAAAATTTATTTTTATTTATAACTCTATGCTATTATGAAACAGCAGCTCCCCATCTTAAAATCATACTAATACCAAATGTATCAAAATATTGTCCTGTGATTTAAGACAGAGTTTGTTAATGGACTTGAAAGTGTTATGTTAATGGTTGAACTCAATGATTTTAAGGGTATTTTTTTCAATTTGCTTGATTCTCTGATTCTATCTCAGTGTGTTCCTGAGAAGGCAGTTGAGAGAAGTATTATATTTCAGATTTTTCACAGACAGCATAAATGATTCAAATTTACAGTAGCAAAATCTTGCTCAAGTATTTCATAAGCATCAGGAGCTGTACTTCACAAAGAGTGAGTTTCATCAAGTTAGTGATTTCAGCTTTCAGGTTTTATTATTGTTCTCAATTGAATTTTGTGGACATGATAATGATATATATCAAATTAATATCCGTGCAGCAAAAGCAATTTCTTATTCTTAGGAACTTATTAATCCTTGAAATTGTCTTTAGTATTCTGAACTTTATTTTATAGTGATTTGTATTTTCCAACAAATTTTTGTTACTTTACAATCTTGAAAAACAAAGGTATGGAGGAGGCTTCTTTTAATATTGAGTAGGCAATATTTTCTTTTTGATATATGTTGATTATATCTTTGCAATATCTGAATTTTACTTCTCTCCTTGACTATAATACTTAATAAATCCCTCTAGTTTTATTAAATCAATTAAGTTAATCAGTTATAGAGAGTAGGATTCCATTCCAGTAAAAAAATATCAAATACAGAGGAAATATCAATTGGTCTAGCTATCCATAGGGCATCAGCCATCGGGTTCAGCTTTATGGTATCAATCACTTTGTCATTTATAAAAACTGGAGCAAAAACACCCAACCAACTTTTAAAAATTCTTAATTTCTTTACCAAGTTGAAGTGTAGAAACGTATATATAGTGTATATATCACACTATATATAATTAGGTAAAAAAAATGGAGTGCATGCAGGTGAAAAAAAAAAATGATCTTTGTCTGGCAAACAGAACAGAAGAATTTCTGCAGATAAATAGTGGCATTGATGAGGCATATAATCCTTAAACCAGAGGCAATGCTAGAAGTATTTATATTTCCTCTCCTTTTTTCTTTCACCACCTATTCCTTGATCATTCTACTTCTATGTTGTTACCTCTGTTTTGACAGCATATTGGAGTGATTTAAATTTGCTGCATGTATGTTTTTGTTCTCTTCATTACTGTATAAACCAGCTCTGCCCAGCTTTCAAGACTGCTTTCCTGTAGTGATCAGATATTGACTGTTTCTGATTTGCAGCTACATGTCCAGAGCCCTGGGTTCATCTGTTCCTATATTGTCAAGGCATTTGATGTTATCCTGTGCTCACACAGTTCAGGTAACGAATTGTAGCCTATATTGTATCGATCTTGATAAAAAGATAGGCTGTATTTCTGTGCATGTGAAATTGCAATTATTGTGGAGTTTTGCCAGTGTTCATCTTCTATTCTACCACTCCCTGCTGTCACAAGAAGTTCTGGGTCTAAAAATGAGGCTTGAGCAAAAGAAATCATTAAAAGAGAAATGCTGTCTGGGTTTTGAATGAGTAGGACATAAAAAGAGCTGATCTGCAGCATATGTTGAAACAAGGACAGAATTGAAAGACTGGAGTGCTTGCTGTGGGTATGCTCAGACTACAGAGAAGGTATGCAGGTCAGCACCCCCTGGGATACTCTGAAGAGCCATCAGCCTCTTCCTGCTTATGATTTTCTTTTAGCAGAGAACTGTTTATGTCATGGAGCTGGCACATGGTAGTGGATCCAGTTCCACATCCATGATCACAAGCCAGAAAATACTGCTCTGTCTCACTGCATATACAGAGTGACTGAGCAGTTGTATTGTCCGGAATTCTGGACTGATAGAGCTCTCTCGGAGAACAAAGATGATTACGTGGTAAATAAAATGCAGGAAAAACAAACAAACAAACAAACAAAACCCCACAAAACAGGAGCCAACAAAGCCCTGTTTTAATGGAGGTTCTGGAGCTATTTTGCCACTGAGTTGTTTTACACACTTCAGGAGAGTGCACCAGAACCTACTAGCGAATGGACGCTGCTGTTGTATTAGTCGTGTCCACATGCATCTGTATAATCACCATGTTTTTTACAGGATAGGAAATCAGACATTTTTTATAGGATCTGGAAACCAGACTATTAGAAAAGTAAGAACTTGAAACAATATTACTTTTCTGGATGTGTTTTATATCTGTAGGAAAGACATTAATCTCACTTTGTCTCACTTTTTACTTTTGCAAATTTTGTTAAACACCAAAATATTAGGCCAAGAATGACATTGTCTAAAAATCAATTCAGTGTGGATGTGGAGAGGTTAAAAAAATGCCACAAAAATCCATGTAGAGTTCCAAAAAGAACTTTGGCATTGGTATAGAATATTACAGCATATAATTTACTGGCAGGTGGTCTGCAGAGCAGGGTTCACAGCTCACAGATGTCCTCAGGAAGTGTTGACTGCATAAACACCGGACAGGAAATGACTGCCTTGGTTAACAGTTCTTCAGAAAATATTTTAGCTCATGACTCAACAGTATCATGCTGTTGAGGAATAAAAAAAGCAGCACACAGATGTATATGAACAGGAAAAACAAATTAAAACAAAAAAAAAAGAGAAGAAATTAATGAAAGAAAAAGATAAAGAGAGGAAAGAAAATGAGAGAGAAAGAGAGAGAGAAAGAAAAAAGAGAAAGAGAGAACGAGTGAAAGAGAAAGAAAGGGAGAAAGAAAGAGAGAAAGAGAGAAAGAGAGAAAGAGAGAAAGAGAGAAAGAGAGAAAGAGAGAAAAAGAGAAAGAGAGAGAAAGAAACAGAAAAAGAGAAAAAAGAAAGAAAGAGAGAAAAGAAAGAGAGAGAGAGAGAGAGAGAGAGAGAAAGAAAGAAAGAAAGAAAGAAAGAAAGAAAGAAAGAAAGAAAGAAAGAAAGAAAGAAAGAGAGAGAAAGACTGGCTTTATGCAACACACAGAGAGATGACTTCTCACCCTGAAGATGCTCCAGGAAAGGAAAGACTTTTAAAAAGTAATAGAATAATCTCTCATGGTAGATGGGAAGTAAAAAAAAAAAAAGCTTAAATTGCAGTGAGACAGTGCAAATCTTGCTAATGATTAAACAGACTGCCTAGCAAAGTTACAGCCTTTGTCACTAAAAATCTGATGGAAAAATTTTGTAGCTGAGGGGAAAAAAAAAAGCCTGGAAAATATAGGGGGAAAAAATGGAAATTAGGGACTGAAAGTGGTTTTTAGACCACATTAATTTTTATAGATGAGCATCTGAATTTTGTTCTAACTTCAAATATGTATATTTCAATACTGTGTTCAGTAACACTATATCAAATGACCATTTCCTAAAGAACATATCACTCCGTATTTAGCATCAAAAAAATATTTCATGATTTCTAAAGTAATGTCCTAAGCATGATCAAAGAAAATTGTTTTATGTCTATTTAATCTCTGTGGTCAAATGAATCTTTAAAACTGTTTGCTTAACTTAACAAGTTTGTTATGTATATTTCCTCTCTATAGCTCCAAATCTGGTGGTATTCATATGGAGGACAGAGTTTCATCTCCCCCCTTTAGCAGAGGAAGATACTGAATAGGGTCTCCCAGTATCTGAAGTGTGGATGCATGCTCTAGATCAATTTGAGATACTGAGTTATATCAGTTCCAATTCTTTTCTATTTACTTTCCCATTAATTTGTTCAATATTACTGCTGTTTCAAAAACACACACAGAGACACAGAAAAATTAACACTAAAAATCCTATTGAAAGTATTGTTATTTTCAATGACATTTGCTGATATTACATTGATATCGTTAGTTTACAACTCCTATTAAAACTTTCTGAAGTTATAGATTTTTAATCCAAAATGGTTTGACATCATTGTCAATAACTATTCTTTACAGATGTTTGAAATTAAAATTTCATTTTAAAAAGTAAAATTTCGATACTAATTTCCATTAAATGCTGGTGTTTAAACAGAATGCCATTTTCAAGAATAACCTTGAGCTCAGCTTTAAAAAGAGAAAATCTTTCCTGTTTTTCCTGTTTTCTGTGACAAATGTGAAGAGTTAATGCTTGGGAAGTGCCAAGATAAATGCTTATTGATGACTCAGTTAACATCTTGGAGTGAGCAGAGTATAAACAGGCAAAATACGTCTTCTTTTTTATAGCTCAACAAGCAAGGGAATGCAGTCATAAAAAAAGGAAATGTAATGAAATGAAATCAAAACAAACAAAAGACAAACTCTCAGACCGTGGTGCTGATGACTCATTTTCAATGTCCTTTTAAATTGTCACTTTATTTTCTAGGATTGGACTCTTCACCCGCGACTGCTTGAGTGACATTTATAAATGAGAATGTGGGACTTAATTAGGTGAGCACTCCTAACGTTCCATGTGCATCTTACATGTATTTAATTCCGTCTTTGGATGGGCAAGATGAACTGTTTCTAGCTGAGTGCAGAGTGCCCGATGGCAGTGAGGGCTGTGTCACAGGGCACAGAGCTGGTGCTCCGTGCCAGGACCGGTGCCCACCGTGCCCTCTGTGCTCAGATCCCACCCAGGGGATGTGGCTGTCGGGATCCTGCTCCACCTGGACCCGGGCTGAGACACTCAGTAGCTGCTAAATGAGAGAAGGGGACCATCAGCTCCACAGCAGCCCAGCAGCAGCCGGCAATGCAGAGGAATTTCAATTAGTCAGGTGACAATCAGCTGCAGTCCCCAAGGAGACAGCTACCACCTCTTCTGCACAGTGCTCTGTCACTGCTACAAAAAGCTCACTTGTGACACCACTTACAGCATCAGGTGTAAAAGTAGCACTTGGAGGCACTTGTCCTCTCTGCATGGTTTAATTTAAAAACTGAGATCTTCTATTCCGTGTTTGAATATGAATGAGTCAGTCGTAAACAAAGAACTAAAATAGATGAGTCTGGCGTGGAGAGGTAGCTGAGTCATTCTATAAACGCTGTCCCTTAAATGTAAATGGCAGAGGTTTTCTTTTTTGACACAACAATTGCTATTTTAGCTTAATGAGCTTAATGAGGCTTTTGCAGTGAAATGGGTCCTTAAATTTACTGTCCCATTCGGTGCCTCCACTTTTAAACTTTTCTATTCATGATTTTACTTCTTGATCACTGTGAAGAGAAACTCAAAATATTTACTTCAGGAGCTTTCTTTTCATTTTAGCTATTTATTTAAATAAACAGAGTTTGAATTTTGTACCTCTTTACCTTATGAAGATAGCATTTCTTCATTGCACTATGCCTCTAACACCATTTAAAAGGGGTACAGAATCAAATGTTGGTACTAAATTGCAGAGGGGGGCCCGAAGTTTAGAGTCCGACTAGCTGAGGGCGAAAGGCCGACACCCCTCTGCAATTCCTGGCCAGCACCCTTCGGCGTCTGATGGCCCCGGGCTGTGCTGGCTGCGGACTGGCTTACACCGCTGATATTGGAGAGGAACGGAGCTGACCATTTCCCAGGGGTTAAACATCGGTTTATTGAAGGTGTTGCGGGATCCAAACGCGCCGAAACCAACCGGGAAAAAGTTTTTTTTCATAGGGGGTGAAAACAGGATTATAAAGGAGGGGGGGTGGGTACAGGCGGAACCAATCGGGAAAGGTGAGGGGATGAACTTCACAGAACTGACACTCCATGGAAACCAATAATCAAAAGGTAAAGGAGGTGTCCTGGGACCCCAGCCAACCACCATCTCCAGAGAGGAGAAGGTTCTCGAAACCTGGGAGGAGGAAGGGAGTGATTGACTGGACAGGGAGGAAACAACTTTCACTTATAAGGGAAACCAGGGGAGGAGCAATTACATATCGGCAACTATGAATAGCGGTTACTATAGCAACTTAGCTGACAGGCTAGCAGTGGCGGGAAAAACTGGGGGAACGAAACCATTTTACACATAATAGGGGAGAACAATACATAAATTGGGGGAATAACACAAGAAACTCAACAACACACTACCACACTAAATCTTTGGAGTTTTGATTCAGAAAAAGATGTTAGCCCAGAAGAAAATAATTTCTAGTGTGGATTAAAATAGCTAAAATAGTACTAGAAAACATTACAGGTTTCAGCAAACATATCCACTACTTGAGTAAGAAAAACTTTTCACAAGACATGAAATAAAATTTCTTCTTCTTCCTCACTACAGCTTTGAAAAGAAACTATATTAACAAAGCAATATTATTCCATAGAAACTGATAAAATTTATCTTCTTCTCATTATACTTATCCTTGACATATGAGCTTTAAAATGAAGGAAAAAAACCTGTTTTCTTTAAATGCCTTACCTAGATATATTTACTGATTTAAAAGGCTAAAGAAATTGTAATGCCATCTAAAAAATACCTGGAAAAAATTAATACGGTTTGGGATGCATATTTCCACCAAAAAAAATTACTGCAAACAAAATGAAAATCTAAGTCAGAGCATGGTTCCTCCTGTTACCCTTGATAACATTAGTAGTAGCCACATAAGACAGGATATTTAAAATCATGAGAACAGGACTTTCCAGAGTAACAGGTTGCAGCATTAGTTGGCAAAAACTATTCTTGGGTCCACACGTAGAAATGTTGAGTATAAAACAGCAATTTTACTTCATTCAGAGCTGATAAATCCTTGACATTTCAAATGTGGGCCAATGCAAGTTCAAGGGAGTGGTTCAACTAAAGAGATCCTCAGGGAGAGCAGGAGGCTTTTCAAAGGTCTGGAAAAATCAAACACCAAAAGGAAGAATAAAGGGTTAAGTATATTTAGGCTAAGGAAAGGAAAAGACAGTAGGAGTGTTCATATATAAAACCCACAGCTTTTAAGGAGTTTATTCCTTCTCAAAACTTATTTCAGATCCAACACTGAAGAGCAGAAGGGAAGGTTTGTGCTGGGATGTGCAGCACTGAGGACTGTGCAGTGCTATTGCCATTTGTTGGGAGGCTCTGGCAACACCCTCGGATCCTCTTCCTCAGAACAGACTGTAAAGGTGTTTGTTCAGAAAAGGCACAGATATAGCTGACCCAACATTTGCAAAGGAGGTGGGAGTAAAAACTCTCTTCTAATTTTGTTCAGTCTCAAATTCTGCTATTTTGGTGATTTTATTATCCAGCTTCATTATACGTATTATTATGCAGAAAATAAAATAATGAAATCATTAATTCAGAAAGTTGAATTCAAAGCAAAATGTTTGGAAAAACTGAAACACAGGGCTATGCCCTGGAAATTAGCAACATTGTCATTTAAAATTTGCAGCAAATATTTTCAGATTGAAATAATATTTTATCATCAAATGTTCTAACTTTCCTATAATTATTATATTATTACTCTATATAATTATGTCATTGCTTGCACACTGGCTTTTTGCACAGCATATAAGCAAATACCAGTATTAGGCATTAACAACAAGTTTGATAAATGTAATTTCATTGTGCCAGCTTGGGTTAGTGACAGGTTTAGAAATTTCATGCCAATCCAAATAAATACTACAAAATACAGCTGTGAATTCGTTTTCTTTTTCCAATCTCCTTTAAAATTTTACACTGCTCAGTGAGGATGAGACAAATTATAAGTTAATTTTAAGAATTATAATGGATGGCAATTACATCTGTATTATTTCATATTTTCATTATTCTAATTATCCTTACAATAGAAGTTCTGCCTCATTGTTCTCATGACAGTTTGCCAGAGAAGTGCTGTATCAGAATGCTAATAACTTGCCACATCTCCTCTTTAACTGTTTGTAGTAAACCACAATTATGATTTTACTGATGTTCAATAGGTTTGCTCAGCAGGTCCATATAACTTTAAAATGGTAGTAACCCACATTTTGATATCTATTCCCTCTCAGAATGGAATAGATATCAAAATACAGGAAAAGTTGGACCATGTTTTAAAATTACATATTTATTTTAAATACTAAATATTGCGATTTAAACATATATTTTAAAACTAAGATATAGTAGACCATTTTTCTAAATAAACCATTTCCAGCTGTAGTTCATCTAGAGAATTTATGTGTGCTTACTGAAGTCTCATATATTTTATCTGATAATATTCAACCAGCTAAACATGTGCTTTTAATCAAGTCCATTCAACCTTTGTCTTGCCATGCATTTCCTCAATAATCAAATAGCCTTTCTTTGGCTAAATTTTGTTTAGAAATATGGTTTCTTAGTAAAACATAATTGCTTTATTTAATATTAATATACTCCTGTACATAGTCCTGAGCTGTATCCATCTCTGGGGTGCCCAGCAGGGGAAGGACATTGAACTGTTGGAGCAAAACCAGAGGACACCCACCAAGTTGATTAGTGGGATGGGGCATCTTTCTGACTCAGAAGGACTCAGATAATTGTTCAGCCTGTAGAAGAGAAGGCCACAGGGTGACCTCGTTGTATCCTTCCTGTACCTCAAGGGAGCCTACATGAAGGCTGGAGAGGGACTTTCTACACAAGCATGTAGTGACAGGACAAGGGGAATGGCTTTAAACTGAAAGACAGTAGGGTGAGATTCAACATCAAAAAGAAATTCTTCGCTGTGAGAGTGGTGAAGCCCTAGAACAGAGAACTGCAGCACTGGAACTGGCTGCCCAGAGAAGTTTTGGATGCCTCATCTCTGAAAATATTCAAGGTCAGGTTGGATGAGGGTCTGAGCAACCTGGTCTACTGGAAGGTGCTCTTGCTATGCCAAGAGGGTTGGACCCAGATGACCTTTTAGGTCCCTTCCAGCCCAAATCATTCCATGATTCTAGGATATCAATTGCCCATATCTTGCGTATTCATGTCAGCATGCACGTAAATGAAGCTGGTGGATAATCATCCCCCTCTATAAAATATAAATATTCATTTGATTTGAAGTTCACTGTCTTAGACATTCTGGCTTTCTTAAATGTGAGAAGGTGTTTAAGTGCTATGCAGTGATAGGGCCCAAAGTGTTTAATGAGTCATTTATTCAGTGTGAAAGATAAAAATAAGAAGCATGTTGCTAATCATGCAACCTTAATTTCTACGATTTGCCAAACTTCCAAATTCATGAGAAACAAACTGAACATTGGAACCAGACGGAAATTAATTGTTGTGGATCAAAAGTTGATTCTGTGTTTGGATGAGAATAAATTAACTGATCTTTATGGAGTGGATTATTACAGTTTAAAAGAAAACAGCTGAAGGAAAGGACAAAAAGAAGGATTCAATTAGTCTTGGATTTGACAGAAGTTACTGAAACAATAGAATTGGCATGAGAAATAAAACTTCCTTGCTACTTTATCAGTATCCCTCTTTAGGGAAAATTCCAGCATTACTTATGGATTTACTAGAGGCTGTTGCCATTAAACAGAGGGGTTGCATAGCAGTGCTGTCTTGAAGAATTGAATTTGAGACAAGGTCAGGATATTAATCCACTTAATTCAGTTCAAGATATTGTTTTTGATGGAGACATCTTATCTGCCTAAGCATTTGGCACAACCATTTCATTTTAATAATTTAGTGCTATTTGAAAACAGGAAGGAGTTCAGGGCAAAAGAGGAGATATTTACACTTTTACAGACCTGGGTCACAGGCTTGTTCTCCTTCTGTTTCTTGTTCTAACATAATTTACATTGGAATATAACTCAACAGTACTAAATTCAGCCTACTGAAGCACTTCTGCCTGTTGAATCCTGGATATCAGATGAAGCCAAATGTCACAGGAGTATGAATTAATCATGTTTCTGCACTCATGATCATCATGAACCTGGAACTCTTTGAAGCAGTAGTAAGGAAATAACTCATCTCCCTGGTCCCTTTGTCAGTTAATTCAAATGTCAATGGACAATTAGAGTTTCTGCACTCATAAGTTCCTTACTATATCAATCTTTGTGGCTCTTCAACAGCCTCACCTGACTGAGACTCCAAAAACTTACATTTTGTGAATTCTTAATGAAAGAAATTGCCCAAATACTGAGATAATTCACATAATAAAGTGGCACATCAGCCCAACTAAAGAGACTATATTTTATAGTCAGTTACTAGATCCATCCTTTTTTTAGAAAAATGATGTTAAATCACCTGTCTTCAAAAGTCTATGGAAACATCATGACATTGTCACCTAGGAATTTTAATTGTGTATGTAAAACTCATACACAGCCCAAAAATCAAAATATTCAACATTTTCTACATTTTATTTCTTCTATGTATCTGTCTGTGTAGGTAAGGTGTCTTTATATATTCTGGAAATGCAGAAACGTTGAGACATTCATGCTACCAAGCTTAATACAAGTGGTAAAAAAAAAATACAAAAAGCTCAGAATAAGAATACATTCATGATGTCTTGCTTAGATTCAGTTCTGTAGATATCACTTTTTCCTAAGACGCTACTTTTAAAATTAATTTTGGAACTTAACTCACTTTTCTGGAGTTTGAAATTTTGTGTAAAGTTGTCCCAAGAAGTTTTCAAAATATTTTTTTCTGAAGGTGTTAACGAGTGATGAGTTATTACTATATATGACAACAGCATTAAAAGCAAAAGAAGTCTTTATACATAACTCGATTCCCTATGGCCTGAAAATAAAAAATATGAGAGTTTTAACAATGATCACTGAAAGTTGCAGCACTAAATGCAGAATCCTCTGTCAAAAATCACTTGAATAGTTTCAAAAATATACAGTGATATTTTAGTATTTCAGTATTTAAGATTCAACTTCAGTGCTACCATTTAGGCAACCTAGTGTAAACGCAAGGATATTTTTGCATAAATTTCTAAAGAAAAGAGAAAATAGACACATTATACAGTCCTACGCTAAGTGTCATTTTTCATCATTTTATGTTTCATTTCACATAATCTGCCAAAGAAAAAATATGCATAGGCTGTTATCAGTGGTGCTGTTTTCTTTGTTCTGTTTCTGTGTATTCTTGTTCTGCTTCTCCTTTGCAAAACTGAAATAGCTACTACTGTAATTATGATTTTTAAAAAGATATCTGAGTATTTTAATTGAATAGTCCGAGTATTCTTACAACCCTACTCAACTTTGTATTATATATTATTTAATCCACGAGATGCTTTAGGCCATTTATATAAAAAGTCAATTCAACTGTTCTAATGTCTGGAACAAAGGGATAAATACTTTGTTTTAGTTATTGAAACAAGCCCTCACATGCAAATTCCCATTTTAAATATGAAAGGCTAAGCACATGCCTTTCATTTTTATCATCTATATAGTAGAAAAGGGTGAGCAGTAAGAATTGTGAGTCTAGCCAGCAAAATAAAGTAGGAAACTTTAAATATTTTAGGTTAAAAATTTTCTTCAGAGTTAGAAGGCTTAAGTGACTCTGATCAGGGAGCCTGTTTCACTCCTTGTTATGGCTTTAAGTCTTTTATCCTTCTCTGTACAGATCAGCACACATTGGGCAAAGTTGGTTTGTCGGGATGTCCTAAGCCATACACTAAGCAAAAAAAAATCTCCCCCCAGAAAATACTAGAAAGCCTTCCTGCAGGGGCCAGTCATTATCAGAAACATAATAATCAGTCAGAAAAAATAAAAAATCTTTAGTGACTTTCAAGGAGGCAGTTTTGAGGTAAGATCTAAGCAGAGCTTAGGAAGCAGGCAATTACTAATGAATGCTGCCACTGAAGGTAATGCTGGACAGCAGCGCTCACTGCGCTCCTGTGGGATAATTCCTCTCTGCCATTAAGGTATGTCTACATTACACAAAGAAAGCCTTCTGCAGTATCTACTAATAGCTTAATTAAGGGCAGTGAGAGGATGTTATGAGCACTTATCTGTACACAGTAATTGCAGAAGAACAACTAGGTTTTATCCTGATAGCTTGTCTAAAAGTTACTACCTCAATTGAGAGGCAGACCATCATTGTTTAGCATATGACCACAATCACACTGGATAATGACCATATAATGAAAAGTCAATTTGCATGACAACCTCTCTTTTCATCTGGAAAAATTTACTCAGAAGAGGTAATTTAACAAGATTTTTAATTCTTCTTAAGTCAGAATCTTGTTCTTATCCTGCTCTCAAATCTCCCTTGCAGAGAAAAAAAGGCTCTCAATTTTCTAGAGATCTGAGACTGAATGCTGAGAAGAGATAAATTGCAGCGAGGTGTAGAACAATAAATGATGACCATTAGTGCCTCTTGGGGAATGCAAAGAAATTTATAAACACAATTATTTGCTTTTATTCCAATCATTTTTATATTCCTATGAGGTTTTTTGCTTTTTCAGAATATCACCTTTCTGTTCTGGCCATACAAAAAAAAGCAATCACAAGCATTTAGACTATATGGTTATTTAATAACACATTTTTATTACAATATTCTCCTGATTTTAGTTTTTTATTTTATTGAATAAAAAGCCTCATTTTTATTCAATAGAAGTTTCAGTTCTAAGTAATTCCAACAGCAAATAGCTTTAGCACAGCCCTTCTACTAATCACATAATCACAAACCTTGATTTTCAAGAAAAAAAATTATTAACCTCAGTCTCATTTTCTCTATTTTCTTGGATTTTATTTATTCCTTCTGAAAAGAGGGGAAACTCTGGATCCATATTTCCCAGTATACCTGCACCCTACAGCAGTAAACTGCTCTGCCTGAACAAACTGTGCCATAGCTGTACTTCTGAAAGGTGCAAGTAATGGAGTGCTAAACTGAAAAGGAAGAAAAAGAAATGCTGGCGTCCATGAATCACAGCTCACCTTAGAGCAAACATGATAAAATTATTCACGGGACATAAAGTGGTGCTGAGATTCTGTGTGAGATGGCAAAGATGAATCATCACCAAACAGAGAGCTTCTGTGCGTGTCTGTTCATCAGGAGAGTCAGCTGAATAGAGCACACTGAGAATGTAAGGCAGTGACACAGAGACCTAGAGGTGGAAAAATGAGCTTTGCAATCAAGGCTTAAAGCTCCCTTTGGGGCCATAAAAGAGCTGTTATTTAGCTTTCTTGTGTTGTCTTTAAGTGTTCTGGTACAATTTTTTTTTTTTTGGAAGATCACCTACATGTTAAGATCTCAATTATTAAGGATACCATTTATTCAGTTGGTCTTTTCTGATTCTCTGTTATGTTTCATATATTTTAATTTTTTGAGACAAGCAAGTTGCCAAAGTGTATTTTCCTCAGTAGTTTCACTTTTATAGTGGCAGTTGGGAACCACAGAAATGTTTTATTATTTGCTCAGTGTATAGCACAGGTGTTATAATATCAACAACATTTTCTACTCACTTGAGAGACCTATGTGAAAGGAAGATGAAAGGCACATTGAATGAGCAGGAAATGTAATGCAATAGAACTAGCTCCAAGCAGAAAATGTAGAGATTTTTCTTCAGTGATTTATGCTTGTAAAAAGAGGGCAGATCCAAAATGTATGGGTTTATATGAGGACAAATTATACCCAATATACACATATGACTGTTCTTGAAGCAGTTTGTATTCTTGTAACTTTGCTGATTTACTGGAAATATTTTGGATTAAAGAATATATTTTATCTTCCATATGTTTATTACCAAATATATTGCCTCCCAACAAAAATGGTAAAACATATTTCTTTCAAAATAATAATTGAAAATACTCACTTTAAATATGCCTGAGTTAAAGTGTTTGTGATTTTCCCCATTTTTTTGAACCAAATATTGACCAACTCAATGTGGGTATAGAGATAACTTCCGCAAAACCAGATCTTTGCATTCTAAAGGACAAAATTGGTAGATTAATGGTAGATAAGACCTTTTTCAGCAGATTATAATAGTTGCCACGTGTCAACCTTAAAACACTTCTGAAGTCTATGGTATTAAAGTTCTTTGCAAGAGCTACAAAAGGAGTTTACAAAGAATTAATGATAAAAATGCAATTCAGGAATTTTATAGCATAAATTTATTGAAATAGATATGGGGAGGGAGGAACAACATTATATAGCAGGTATAAATTAAATCTATTTATTATTAAAGGAATTCTGTTGTTACTGAATGTTCAAACATGACTGGAAAGAGCGGATGAACATGAGAACTCAGCTTTACACGAGCAAGGAAATTTTCCAATTTTGTTTACCCTCTTAAATGAACTATTAAAATGTTCATTCAATCTCTAAAAAAAAAAAAAAACCAACAAAAAACCCAATACGACAAGCACTAAAGCACAGTAAAATTGTACAACTAGCAAATAGATAACTGACTGAGAACAGTCATTAAATCAATATATGTGAATAGTGAGTATACTCATATGGAACATCATGGGATTACACATTTGTAATAACATTAGATATTCATGGACTCATAAATTTACAAGTTAAAAAAAATCTATTTTGCTGTTTTTACTTTCAAAATCCACATAATTGCAATGCAGCTTTTACACACAGCATTAATACATGGGGTTTAGCATCACAATGGATCCAGTAATCAAAATCTATAAGAGCTGGTGAAAATGATTCTTGCTTTCCAAAAAGTCTTGAATCTAACTCTGCAGAAGAGCCAATGTATTCATGAATGATAGAAACAGAAGATCTTTGAAAGTTTAAAAAATTCTTAAACTGTAGTTATTGTATCTTTTTCCTTTCTCAGTTTTATAACTCTACAGCAAAAGTTAGCTTTTTAAAAGCCTTCTTAAGTGTCTATATTTTACTTATGATATGTATTGTTGGACTGTCTCTGGTATTAACTGTGGATAAGTTACTCTAATAAATAATCAGTCTCGAAGTGAAAAACAGATTCAGTTATTAAAACTGATTTTTTAATTTGGTTTAACGTTTTTATATTTAATATTATTTCTATTATTATTCTCTCTCAGATGTTTATGTTCTTGACTTTTATTCCCAGAGGCTACTGTTCATGAGCCTGCATGTTGATATTCTTATATCAGCCCAAATGCTTTTCATACTGCCAAATGTTATAGCTTAAAAGTGCAAATCTAATATTGCAATTTTAATCAAGTGTGAACTTTAATAAAAACATATTACATAGATAAAAAAAGTCCAAAAATGTCTCTAATATGTTTTTCTTTGCAAAAAACTTAGGTGATTTATTTTTCTAGCTTATTTTCTAATTTGTCTATGATATACAGCCTTTGACAGGTTTTTACCATCTGTGTTCTGAAGTCATTTTAAAACTCCTGTGCCAGGGATTTTGAACCTTTATCTGAAGTGACCACCATGTATATCCTTTCATTTTGGACATCTCTCATTAAAGGAGTTAAAAGAGCTTTTGCACAAAGAGTTCTGTCTTTGGAAGCTGAAAGCAGATTTCCATTATCCTGAAACCTGAAAATCCAAAAGTTGCTCTGTAGATGCCTCCTGAGAATAAGGACTGATACTAACAGCAAAGGCTATAAGCATGTCACAATGTGTTTAGTAATCAAAAAAAGTTTAAAAGAAGTAAGAAGAACAATTAAACTGCTGCACCATCTATTTTGCAAGCGTTTGACATCATCTATTGGGAAAAAAAAAAAGAAAAATTCTGCTTTTCTTTTGTAGTTGTCATTTAAAATATAAATTCAAACAGTTTTTCATGTTTGTCAGCTAAATGCACCTTAGAAGTCTGAGAAAATATTTCAAAATAGAAATTTACAAACTGAGAGAAAAAGAAGCAAAAAAATGATTATACTACAAAAATAAAAAACTTCTAAGCAAAAAGTTAGTTTTTTAAGTTTTCACCTGAGACATTCATAACAGAGTGAAAATAAATGGAGAATAGATATTTGTATGAGCAACTTTGCACCACAATGACATTCCAGGTAGTGACTCAGAACAGAGAACAATATCATTGTAAACAAATGCGTCCATTATTGCTGGTAACTCCCTAGATGGAGAGGAATTCAAGCTGATGGTGGAGTAGAAGCAAGCCCTTCAATTTCAATGAAACAACTTTTAAGGGAAATAAGCTTTCAGAGCAGTTCTTTTCCTAAGCTAGCCTCAGAAACATAGAAAGTCGTGCTCTGTCTTCTGTTCCTCTGTGGGTTGTTGTAGCAGTCGCAAGTTGCAAAGTTCAGGGATCATAATGATGCATCAGTACTGCATTGTGTTAACTCCAAAAAGAAGTGACATTCTTCTGAACTTATAAAAACCCTGGATGCTATTTATGGATGAAGTTGTTGTTAACGTTCTTGTTAAACTGTTTTTAGCCCACATAGCTGCAAAGATAGAAAAGAAATATATGCTATTAAATAGTCTGTTTTGCCTGTCCAAGAAATAAAAAGTCTAGAGGAAGATGGCTAAAAATTACTAGAAAGAGATAATTAAAGATGTTGTATCTTGCAAACAATTAAAACACAGGAACACTTTTATGGTGATGAGACAGTTGGGGTTCTTCAGTCTGGAGAAGAGAAGACTCTGAGGAGACCTCATTGTTGCCTTCCAATACTTAAAAGGGGCTCTTAAGAAAAAGGAGGAGTGATTTTTACATGGGCACATAGTGATAGGACAAGGGGGAATGGTTTTAAACTCAAAGAGGCCTGGATTAAATGTTAGGATGGGTGAATTGCTCTGAGGGTAGTGAGGCACAGAAACAGGCTGCCCAGAGAACTGGTGGATGGCCCATCCATGGAAGTGTTCAAGGACAGGTTGGATGGGGCCCTGAGGAACCAGATTTAGTGGGTGGCATGGCAGGGGAACTGGAACCAAATGATCTTTAACGTCTCTTCCAAACCAAGCCTTTCTATTGATTCTGTAATTCTCTGAAGCTATTTTTAGCTCAAAGTACAAATCAACTTGATTTCCACTTCCTTCTGATATCACAACAGAATTGTCTTTCCATATTTGCAAATGACATTTAATTTCACTACACATCTCCCTACACTTGCATGCTTTCAGGTTATTCTGCATTTACTTTGGAAATAAAGCAATGCAAAACTTCTTAAATGGGACACATATTGCTCATAATTATTTCACTATTTTTTTTCTTTAATCATGTAATTGCCACACTAATTGGATTAAGATATTCTCAAGGTATCTTTTTAATAGTATCTTCTATTTGACTAGGATACTGAATGTCCCCTTCTGGAAATACTTGTTGCTATTCTGCTCTAGAAGTTCTTTTCTATTACAAAGGATGAAAAAAATTAATACTTGTGCACTATAGGGCTTAAGTTTTATTATAAGCACTAAATTAGGTGTCCAGGATCTCAAGACAATGAAGAATTAGACACCTCTGGTAAGGAGTCACTGACTTAAGCAAAGAAGGTTTTACATTAAACAAGAAAATGTTGAATTAAATGTAAATAAAATGTTACCTTAAATAAGAAATGTTGAAATGCTGATATTCTTATATTTTTAAGAAATGTGCCCACTGCACTTCAGCTTTAGGAGTGAGCTAAACTTACATACAGATTTAGGTACTTCTACCAGTCCAACCAATGAGATTGACTATCAACTGTCTAAAAGGTGTTTATTAAAATCCTTTCAAGGCAAATAAGTTCTGTTATCCATCAGGAGAAAGTTATTAGAATATGTGGGAATTGTTCAATTTCAGAATGCGCAGATAAGTTTTTTACAAACAAAGTAACTTTGGATAGTGCAATTTGAAAAGCATCTCAATAATTGTTAGTACTTCACTTGGTAGGAGGTAATAAAATATGTGTTTCTGTGATGAGCCCATTTGTCATAATTTTAAATATTTTAATCTCTAACTTCTCTTACCTCAGTGCATAAAGCACAAATTAAAGCAGACTGTTGTAGACTTACTGCATTTATTCTCCAGTTTGCTTCATGTCAGGTCTCATTGTTAATTTTCCTTCACCTATAAAAACTGATCTTAAGGAAAATTTTAATAATCTTCATATAAAACTTGGCTCAAGAAGCATTTCACAAAACAGAATAGAATATTTATTTATAAAAGTCACAAATGGTCTAGCAAACGGTGGGAATAACAATTTTATAAAGTTTGATGATGTCCATGAGAAGCTGTAGAAAGATTTCTTAATAATTATCACTCTAATGCAGATGACATTCAGTGCCAATAAATTACAAATAAAGTGTATGAGGAAAGAGTAGTCTGAACTGGATATTGCCTCCATAGGAAAACTAAAAGAGAAAAGTTATAATAATTCTTTGAAGACTGTTCAGTATAGATAAAGAAAAACAAAAATGTTAGCAAAATCCCCAAATATTGTGCAGTTAATACAGCAAGAGAGAGAATAAAACATGAAACATCATTATACCAGAACATAAATTAATAACAGATATAAATATTTGGCAGTTTATATCTGAAAGTAAAGAATATTACTGGAAAGGTATAACCATGGAGGGCTTTAACTGGAAGGAAATGGGATAACTTCAGCTATAGTATGAGTTCCATTCAAATAGAAGTCACACAGATTCTTTGGCCTTGTTTGTCAAAAAAGGGATGCATCAAAGTCTTATTTGCAAAGAGAAGGAGAGAAATTTCTTATTCCCAGTTTCTCAAAAAGTAGGCAAGAACATGGCAGGTTGCAAACAAAAGGTGAAATTTAGAGCTCATTATAACAAGACATGGTAAGCATGAAAAGTTTATGAGTTTGAAAACTGATTGTAGAATTTCATTGAGGAGATTCAGAGAAATCTTTGTCTCAAGTATACCAGACACAAATTTTAAAAGGTTGTGTCAGAAAAATTGTAACTGTCTGCTTTCCTTGTCCTGCTCTTTTTCCTGGACATTCACTTATGACTCAGTGTCAGAAATATTGGACACAGACTCTGACAGAAAAAATGAAGAAACCTCTTGATACCAGAAATATGTTCTATTTTTATTTGTTTAGCTGTGAGTCATCTGCACTGTGATAACTGTTGAGAATTGGCCCCATGGGCTCTTTTAGACACCACTCAGGATATAAACTTAGCTGTTACTTAGGTGAGGATTTGTTGCCAGGAAGCAGCAAGAGCCAGCAACTCCAGGAGGACAGGTCAAACCCAGCTTGCCCTGTGCCCCCACCAAGGAGCACAGTCCCTCAGGGTATGGGCACAACAGGCAATGCCAGATGTTGGAAACAAGCCCATCAAGAGATGCAAACATGTGCTAGTGATGAATCAGGTCCAGAGGATCTCCAAAGACCCTAGTTCAGAGCAAAGTAGATGAGATTTCTGGGACATAAAAGTGAGGTAATGTGACTCAATGTACCTTAGGAAAAGAATTTCAGGCAATGTCAACTTATCTCCTAGTTCAGATCTGATAGCTGACAGCTTATAGCCTGGCCTCAGGTGCTGGGTCTAGATATTAGCTCAGCCCTTTGTCCTTGCAAACCTGTGCATCTCACTCTGCTTTATGCAGAGTCCATAAAAGAACAAAAGGCTGGATTTCTGTCTTGCAATGTACATATGCTAAGTATTTATCTGAACACCACAAGCATATAGAAGTACGAAATCACAGTAGCATTTGGCATTGATGACATAGGTTTACTCTGAATTTAAAAATTAATCAAAAAACTTATTCTGCAAACACATGGACGTATTAGTAAAACTGACACTTCAAAGACTACTGACAGCTAAAATTTAATTTAGTTTCTATAATGTCAAGAACGAGTTGCCTTACATCTAAATAGACCATAAGAAATCATCTTAAACTTGAAGGAAGCCATATGTAATCTTTTTGAGAAGAGGAAATGAAAATCAAATTTTCAGTTCTAGTTCAATTGAAACATCCCAGGCAAAGGTGACAGAATAGATAAAACATTTATATTAAAAAATGCCATGTTGCCTGGAGCTTATTGATAAATGCTGCTTTATTAGACTCAGCTATTCCTGAAGATAAACGCATACAACTTCCATTGATTTCCTTCAGCTTATATTTTGATAATCATTCAGAGTACCAGTACAAAGTGACATTTCATGCTACTGAGTCAAATTTGTCTTACTGAACAGTCATAAAAACTGTGGAATCACTGAATCATTCATACTGGAAGGAACCTTGACAAGTCACCCAATCCACCTTACTTATCAAACAGAGACAGTGCTAAATTCAGACAAGAGATTTAGAACTTTTTTTCAGAAGAGCCTTGAGTTACCCAGATTTTCTGGGCAACCAATACCAAAGTTTATTAAATCTGATAGGGATTTTGTTTTGCTTCATTTTTATTGGTTTGGTTTGTTTTATCCTAGCTAGGCTCTCAGAACCTCTTCTGTTTCAACTCATGTCCCTCTCTCTGGTTCTTTCACTGGATGCCTGAGTAGAAATCTTGGCTCTATCTCTTTGGCTACCTACTAGTAGGTATCAGAAGGCTGCTATTCACTGTCCCTGTACAATTTTTACTTCTTCAGACAAAAAAAAAATCCCTGATTAATTCCCAGTAAGGCAGAATAACATTTCTTAATTTGATCTATTGTAAAGTCCTGCTAACTCAGGGGCTGCTGGCCACCTTTGCTGCCGAGGCACTGCTGGCTCCTGCTCATCCTGCTGGCCACAGGCACTCCCAGGTCCTTTTCAGCAGTGGCTCAGGCAGCCTGCCCCAGCCTGGCACCATTGTGATTTCAGAATTTAGAAATTTGGTTTTATTACTCTTATTATTGTTACCTAACTTTCTCATCTTTATTCCTTGTTTTGCCGAAGTCAAATCAAACAAAGCATTTACACTTACACAATTTATTCATTTCACCTTTAAAACCATAAGACTGTATTTTTTAAATAGTGATTACATTTTTTGTGACTATTGCTCTACCAAGTGCAATAAAATGTGTGCCTCATAGGAGGAAATGCAGAAAAAAGATTGTTGCTTAAAATAGCAAATTATTGGGGAAAAAATTGCCCCAAAATCTCTTGATGAAATGTTATATCTATGGTAACATGGATAATGGTAAAATTGGAAATTGGTAAATATGGAAAATATGGAAAATGGTAAAACTCCTATTAACTCTGATGATAGTCGTGATTCTACTTCATCCCACCACATAAGGTCTGTGTCAACTCTTTGGCACAGGAAAATATTATCTTGGGAAGCAGCCAGTGGAGAGTTTTCTTCTGCCTAAAGCTCACAGGGAAGGACTCAATAAGCTAACCTAAACAATGCCCTCACATAATGAGGAGCAGCTGCACCTTGTAAAAAGGTGGCTATACTTCAAAAGCAGCTTTCCTTAATGCAGAAGTCATGTCCCTGTACCTGTCCTGAGTATGCCATCTGACAACAGCCAGAACTAAAATCTCAAGAGAAGAAGGCTGGAATATTTTCAGTTTAAAAAAAGAAACCTGACTGGCAGAAAATGACATTAGCTTAAGGTCACAGTTTCCATAAAAAATTTATTTATTTTTGTTGATATAATTGAAGTATTTTTTAAAATTCTTTATTATTGCAGGCTTTGGACATATGTATTTGTTAATGTAGATTATAGCTTCCACATTAATGCTAAGAAAGGGAAAAATATCAAAGTCAAAAGAAAATTTTAAAAAATCAGAGATGATCAAGCTATAAATCAAATATTTGCCTGTGATGTTTTACCAGATAAGAGGCAAAAATGTAACTTCACTTTCCATTTGGCATCCATATTTCCTGTTAAACATCTAACCATTTTCACATAACCTCAGAGGTTCATCATCCTTTATGAGTCCTTTTCTCTTTGTCAGCAGTTACCTGTTACTGCTGCTCTAATCTATATAACTAAAGAGACTCTGATGACACAGCTGCTACAGAAAAAGGTGGCTGCAGTGATTATGTTAATGAGATCACAGATTTCTTACATAAACATTAAAACTGTTTCACTGCTCCATGTGTCACTTACTGAATTGATGAAATATCTTGAACAAAATATTAAAATGTTGTTAACTCAGTTGTTATTTATTTGTATTTCAGCAGCACCTACAAGTCACAAAAAGCTGAGACCTCAGGCAAAAATATCTTGTTTCCCTATAAAAACCTATATAATCAGACAACAGGACTTTAGTCCTTCCCTCTGTGTGCTCTTCTACCCCTGTACTTCACTCTTATAAAACCCAGCTGGAATACTGCTTCCAGCTGAGATCCCAGTCCAAAAAAACCACGTAGACCTGTTGGAATGGGTTCAGAGAAGAGCTAGAACATTATCAAAGGCTAGAGCACTTCTTCTCTGAAGAAAGGTTGAGAGAGTTGGCATTGTTCATCTTGGAGAAGAAAAGGCTCCAGAGAGAGAATTTTGTGAGCTTTCATTATATAAAGGGAATTATAAAAAAGGCAGAAAAAGACTTTTTACAAGGACCTGTAGTGATGGAACAAGGTACAATGGATGTGCTCTGAAGGAGGGTAGATTAAACATAAGGAAGATATTTTTTACAATAACAATGGAGATACCTTGGACAGGTTGCCCAGACAAGTTGGTCCATCTTTGAAATCATTTAATATGAGGTTTGACAGTTCTGAGAAACCAGCTCTAGTGGAAGGTGTCCCTGTTCATGGCAGGTGGGTTGGAACTAAATGGACTTTAGGGCCCCTTTCAAACCTAGGAGTTCTATGATTCTATGAGGCTGCGAAAGAGAGAGAAGGGACCACAAGGATACAGAGATATAATGATCTTATGTACCTAAATGCACCATTAACAGACCATCCATAAAACGTTGGAAGACTCTTCACTCGTAAATTTATTATGTAATAGGGAAAAAATATTTTTCTCAACAATAAAAGAAAGAAAGATACATTTCAGGATGTAAGGGGGTCAGTTTTCCATAAAGCCTAATTCCTCAGCCCATGAGATATTTACCATCTGTTCCATCAATCAAGATGCAGGAGAGATATATAATTAGTTCATACATGTGCAGACTCTGGGACTTAACAATTTCTTTTTTTCATTTTTGCAGATAATATCAAATTTTGTGTTAGTTACCTCCCATAGCCAAGGACTTGAGTTGCCTGCAAGCCCACAGCACCACTCCAGATATCACATAGGCCTTTGATGTAACTCCTACTTTAAAGGCTTTCTAGAGTTGGCCACATATAGACATAGTTTGCATATTCTTGAAGTACATCTTTTTTGATGGCAAGAGTTTGTCAGGATTTTTGTCACTGACTATAAATAGAAGCTCAATTTGGATAGCTGAAATGTGTCTAAAGCTAGGTGACATGATAGGCATATCTGCCTTTTAGCAAGGGAGTTTAAAAGTTTTCTATAAGCCCACTGACCTGTTAATATTATTGATATATTCACATTCAAAACACAGACTCAGCCTAAGTTCCTTGGAGGACGACAACAGTTCCAGTAGACTAAATACTTATCAATCCCACCTGCAGAAAATACTTCCAAACCTTTAGAACTTTTACAGTGATATCCCTCCCAAATAAGCTTTCCAAAAAATGGGCAGGAAGCCAGGATAGTTCAGCCATAGCCTGTCTTCAGCTAGAAATGTGACTTAGGTAGACAGCACTCATGGTGGGCCTTTTGCATATTTTGAATATGCACACTGTGATGTATTTGCAGAGAACATCAGAAACTTATAGAGCAAATGTGACAAGCATGGATAACTAAAGCCAATTTCCATATCCAAAGATGAGCCCAAACAGAGATGAAAATCTTTATTCTGGCAACTGCTGATTCTTGCACTTCTAAAAGCTTTTAGGCTTACATTATACAATGTGCAAACACAGGCATGTGTACGGACATAGTCTAGGGGGTGCCATTGCCAGAGCACCTCTTCTAATTGTGACTCTTTTTTACGTGCTATCTGCACCTAAAGTTTGGCTTTTAAATACTTCAGTCTGCCTCTTCAAAGGTAAGCTGTGATATTTTCATGGTGTAATATTCTGCCACAAAATTTATGTAGCAGTTTGTGGCACCAGTAGTGAGGAAAACATATACATAATGCCCAGTCTCTAAGTAAATATGGAAAAATGAGAAGAAAAGTAATAACTTGATGTGTTTTCAGACAAAAATATTCTAGTAAAGAAAAAAATAAAACAACAAAAAACTATAAATAAACAGAATAAACAAATTAGAAGTTTTGTTGATTTTTAAATTAGTTTTTTCAAGACTGAATTTATTCAGAAGTATCCTAGGTACTTCTAAATAAGTAGTTTGAATGTTGAAGAGTATCTGTTCTTCATGGAGTTTTTCTAAAGTTATTTTACCCCACTGTCATTGATCCCCATGGGAATCCTGCCACAGTATTAGTCAACACTCAGACTAAGTAGTTTATAGGTTGGCCAGACTGTTCTTTTTTACTCTGTGACTGGCCTGTGACAACATCTTGCTTTATGTATTTAGTAATTAACTTCTTGGCTACCTTCAGAATTTCAATCATTAGTGAGCCCTGGGCTAGTGAGCCCGCCCAGCACTAACTACTTTTAGGATGCACACTCATTATTAAACATTTTAATTAATATAAGTTATAATCACTAGTTAATTTCCAAAATTCTCTTTGTTTTCCAGAATTGTTGGAATCATCTGATGTAAGTCCACTTGTACAATCTCCTCTGGAAACTCTGCTTCTTTCAGCTCAAGTCAAAATCTTTTGCTGGCTGGGTTCCATTTGAGCTCCAGACATGAAACTTGATTTGCCTGTACTTTCACTAAAGGAATGTGGTTTGTGTTTTTTCTTCTTTTGACAGAGGACAAGAAAGTTACTTTATCACAAGGATCTTGACTTCAGTAGACCCTAAATCACTTTGATATGAAATTCCCTTTTATTTTGGCAATTTTTCAGACCAAAGCACTAACAGTTAGTAACCGTAATTCATTCTGCTGCAGATAAAATTTCTATTTTTATCTATGCATAAAATTTCATCTTTAATATCTTACATTTTAAAATGAGTGGATTGATAAATTCTTGCTCCTTAGACAATTAAACATGAGTTTGATACATATAAAGCTGCCAGCCAAATTGGCCTGCTTTGGAAAATCACGTATCACTCTCAATTGCTTAAAACTAGAGTTTTGAGTACTTCCTCCTCTTTGTTCAGGCTTGCTAATGCCTTCTTTTTTTATCCACATTCATGTACAGAATTTTGTTTTATTGTAGAAACATCCTGTTCTTATTCCAGGCATTCTTACTGAGATACATATATACTCATCTACAATTTATAGACTCAAATCAATGAAGAGTCTGAAATTATTGAAGCATCGTTTCAATTCATATATTTAGAGGTATTGAATACAACATCTGAGCTTTAAAAATAGCATTTTAAAATAAGTTTCTGCTTACATTTCCTTGCTTCCTTTCTGACACTTAAATTTGATTTGTGGGCCCTGAAGGTGCTATTCTACAATTTCAGAATCACTATGGGTTTACACATTTCTATGGCAGAGTTCAAGGTCTTTTCCACTGTTTCCTCCCTCCTACCAGCTCAGTTCTGAGCTATATGAGATTTTATTTAGAGGAAACTGAAATACACAGATTTTGTCATTTAGGATCATAAAATTCCTATTTTGTCCAATTTATATAAAGACAGCTGAATTTTCAAAAAGTTAAAGCTCCAAAGCGCTCTTTACATCTAGACTACTAACTAGTATGATTAGCAATTTTTCCAGCTGAGACTCTTTCCCTCCCTATTAAATAATTGAACATTCAATGGGACTGAGATAGAGAAGCAGAAACTGCAAATCTGATTGTACAGCTTGTTGTTTGGTGTTCTCCTTTGGGATACAGAAAAGTCAGGTTACAAGTTTCTGCTTCAAAATCTAGTTTAATTATTTATACAAAGAGAAATAGGTTCAATTGTATACTGAGAGAAGTTCACACTAGGATATCCAATATCTTGATGATTAGGGTACTCCCATGGGACACTGGAAACCTCACTTTCCATTCCTATGCCAGTGAATACTTAATTATTTATACACAATAAAATTGCTTCAAGACAAACTCACAAAAGATGATCCAGTGTCGCAAAGATTGGAATACTTATTTGCAATTAAGGCAGACCTGATTTCAAACGTCTCATCAAATCAGAACTCCAAATCAGCAAGCAGAAATGTTTGGAAACAGATTCTTCTCTCCTAATTCCTTGAACTCTTAACTGCAGAGTAAAATAAAGAGTTTTTGTGGAGCAGAGGATTTTTGAGACAGCTGAACTGGAACTGGATATTTTTTTCCTGAAGAGGATACTTTATTGTGAATATATAATACCAAGTGTTCTTGATACCTGTCTTAGAGTGTTCCCATATCTTGGCATTCTCATTTTGTGAATAGCTGTTAGCTTTGTGTGAGTCTTACTTGTAGACACTTTGTTTTCCATACTATGCATAAGAATTCTGGCCTCTAAATTTAGGACCCAAGGTTGTAGCAGATTGCAGTGTGCCTAAAGGCTAGAAATACTAAAATCCAAAACTTTAAACTTCATTTTTATGTATGGAGAAGTGAAAATATTTATTTGTACCCAAATTTCTTGTACATCTGTATTACAGAAGAAACATCGCTATTTCAAAATGTGTAGTAGCACAGACAAATTCCAGTCAGTCCCCAAAAGAACATTTTATTTAAATCTGTTCTTTGTGTAATGATATGGAAATGTTTAGCAACTAAAATTTCCTTTAAAATTGTGTAAAAATAGAAATAGAAAAGCTATACTTTTTCTGACCTGTTATGGCTCACTTAATCCTTACAGCCTTTATAATGTGGATTTATTTATATATTATTTGCATATTTATATATTCATCTACATGTATTCATTAGCATGTAAAGTAAATTAAAGCACCAATAACCAATAAAATAAATTAAAACACTGGAACACTAAACAAAAAAAAATTCTTCTTGACTAGTGGTGAAATACATTTCTTTTCTTTAGGGAATATTAACTTCCTAGTGTCAAAGTCATAGTATTCATGAGTCAATAAAAGTCAGGTAATTGTATAGTCCATAAATATGCTTATTCCCCTTGAATACTTATATTACTTAAATATGAAGAAGGTCTATAAATTTTTTGTATTATCTAAATGAAACTATTCAATAAGCACTCAGAGTCAAACAGGAAAAATAGAAACTTTAAGCACTATCAGAGTGAAAAAATTACTTCAATTTCATAGAGAGGACCTTGGATTTTGCATTACAATACTGCTACAAAAAAAATAAGTAATTGCACAGAAAACTATTATTCAAAATTATCACTATCAATATCATTGTAAATAATAAAAGTAATTATAAATATAAAATGTGCATCATAATGTTTTCTAGTAGGTGTATCTGAAAGTCCTAAGTGAAAGAGAAACTGCTTAGAAGAAATTGGCAATTTTAATACCTCCCCTGAGCAATGAAATTCTTTACCCAACAACAATAAAATTTGAAATTTATCACCATGAAACAAAATGTATAATCTACACTGTGAAAGGAAATAATTGTAGAAGTAATAATAGTAATAGTACTAATAATGTTTCCATCCATAAAACGTATTTCCCCTTACAACTACAGGAAAAAAAATATGTAACATTTGCTTATAGGGTAAAAAGTGCTTTAATCTAACATGTTTTTCCCTTTTACATACCTACTGTGTTGTGTCATAGAAGTGTACAGCTCATTTTTTTCCAATTGGTCTGTCACACCATTTTCAAGCTGCACATATACCTCAGGCTTTGATCAGCATAGAGGTAAAAAATTAAACTGAAGTATACAAATAACTAAAGATGGATGTGATCCCAATGCTCACTATTATTGCATCAATTTTCAAAGAAAGCTGTGTCAGAACATATTTAGAGCTTTTACTGTGTGACCTCCTCCCCACACAGGAGCTATTCATTTTATTGTCACTTGCCAGGCAAATAGTAATGGAAATACCTAAAACACCTCTTTATCCATCTCACCAACATGTGTTCAGAACAGCCAGCAAAGGTTTGTCTGAACTGAAGACATTCAGTATGAAACAGCCTGGAACTAATTGATGAAGATGAGGGTAAATATTGGCATATTATGTCATTTTATTAGCAGATCCAGGCAGCCAAGTCTATTGCTTTCGCTGCATTCTTAGAGATGTGAAAACAATCCCCTGAAAGCTTGTCAATAGTTCTTTTAAACTTTTGAATAAAGCTTCAATAGATTTAGAATATGGTCAGTAGTCCATACAACCCTTACAAAACACCATAATCTTATACAAAGCTTGAAGGGAGGTTTATATCAAGTAGTTTTTAACTATCTAAAGCCAGAATGTACTCAGTATTAGTCAAATAAATCACTTTTTATCTCCCTTCAGAGTTTCACAAATAGACCTACTAGGGCAAAGCCTTTGTGGTGTCTTTTGTACAGCTCAAGACTGATGTCAATTATTACTGTATGGGAAAGGCGTTCAATAGGTGACTTCTGCCTTTAAAAAGAGAGAGAGACTACAGTAAATCAAAAAATTTCAAATACCAAATACCATAGTTTCAAATTAAAAACTGCCACAAACATTGATCTTCCTTAGTTCCTTCTTCCTGCCTTGATCCAATCTCACATCATTCTTAAATGACAAAATTCTTTTTAGTATGTTTCTACCTACTTGGTCACCTGTCTCCATGAAAGTCTTGAAACTCTCTGAGATATGAGAGCCCATTGTACCTGACAGATTGTTCCTCCAGAGTTCCTCAGTAAAGCTGAGGCTATGGCTTACTTTGGTTGGGGAGTACTATTAAACAGCTGTTGAAAGATGAGCATAGCCAGGTGTCTTTCTTGGCAAAAGCAGGTAATAAAATCCTTATGCTCAGCCAGGTTAGTTGTGCTAAGCATTGTCTCTGCAATCCTATAAGGCAGCGTGGATAACTAAAGAACAAGACCTAATGACAAATCTGGAAGCATAAACAGAAATTTTCAATCAAAAATATAAAAATCCAAAATATTGAGTTTTGTTATGACAGAATATTCTGGGTTGAATATTTTGGAATTGGACAGGTAGTTTATATGGAATTACATTTATATGAAAAAGTTTGGAAAACAAGCATCACTTGTAAATGACAGCATCCTTCTCTGTTTGTGGCTAATGATGTGAAGCATAGAAGAAAACCAGTCTTTTACTTTCCCAGGTTAAGGAAATGGCAAATCCTCTTCAATTAAAACTTGCTTAACTCTGTAGTTTGGCAGAGACAGACTACTAATAGTGTTTAACAATCCCAATCGTGTTAATTCTTTAAACTCTCCAATACAAAATGTACTTAACATCTTGAAGTACAGCATATGGGAAGCTATTATTCAATAAGAATTGATGTCCAATGTACAGTTCAAAGAGTGGCTTGAACTTGAGTTTGAGATTTTGATTTTTTTACTTTGAGGCAACTTTTTTCCATCAGTAAATTGGTGAAGTCATCAATTTAAAAAGAAAATGAGAGAGGCAAATGGAAATGAAACTCTGAAAGAAAGCTCTGATCTAATAGGTAAAATAAAAAGAAAGAAAGAGAACTTGTAGAGAATTTACTAAAACCATTTCCTGTTTTAAATGTTTTCTAAATTAGTGTCCTAAATAATTCCTCTAAAAATTCACATTATGATATATACACACTGAAAGTCACAATAATATTGAAATGAAGAATCTTAAGCTCTCTGATTCACTTTATTGTTTAATTATACAGGAAGTTGAAATGGACAAGAGAAATACTAAAGTTAGTGGCTTTTAACTTCAATGAATTATTTATTGATTGTGTTATGAAAGTTAAGGAGACATCTTTGTTCCAAGAAAGCCTACACGAAGACATGTCGAAAGATATTTTCAATTGTAATTTCAGAAAGATTTTGAAATTTATCTCATCATATGAATGTTTAACTATTTCTATTGGTCAATCTTGAGATCGGCATACAAAATATCCTTCCTTGTGTCTGGAGAGAAGTATGATCATCACAGCCGCTACGACCCTTTTATAGTTTGGGCAATCTTAGCTGGTTTCCTTCACTGTGCTTCAAAAGACCCAATGTTGAACCCATGTAAATATTGCAGATCGATAAGAGAATCCCAACCACATTTATATAAGTGCTTAAAAGTTAATTGTTTCACCAGAGCATCAGGTATTTTGATAAAGTAGAAGTTGGGCATTTTTTAGGTGTGACGGTAATTACTCCTAAGTAAGACTGGCAGAATTCACCCAAAAGATCTCCTGAGACAGCTTTGCAAATGAGACACGATCATATTGCATCCACATTGCAGATGGCTGTGGTGTGAAGTGCTAAACCAATGTCTAACAAGTTTAGGAGTAGACTGTGTATCACACAGCATTTTATATTGCTGAATACCTGTACTATCAGACACCAGCTTAAAACTCCTTATAGAATCAGTGAAGACAGAGAGACTAGGTAATGCCATCTACTTTGTGCATTTAATTTAGAGTATAAACTACCTTGTAAAGATTCTTTACTCTCCAGAAAACACAGACAAATATTCCACAACTAGATTAGATGGGATACTTACTATTCAGCAGATAAAATTTTTTCATGATCTCTATGACAGAGTTTTTAAGTTCTTCTTTGATGCAGCAGCCAAAATGTAGTAGTGGTTTGGCCATTGGTATATTTATATTTACTAACTGAATGTTGAAAGGAAAATTGTTTAACACTTAGGATGAAATTAGATTGAAACTATGCAATTGTGTTTTATTTGATAATTCATCTCACATATCAGTAACATTTTGCTTTAATCATATTATATAGCTCTATATAAGATAAATTTCTGTGACTTATTTTCTTGTCCCAATCATTTAAGAACCACTGTGAAGAAGAATATTGAACTATAAAAATACATTTTTGTAGGTGTTTTTTCTGTGTCAGATGAAAGCTTTTGGCATGTCTCATGTGTCCAGTATAAGTGTTACCTCTCAGTGTGAGAACTGAATCAAAATCAGCAGGAAATAGAAAACTTGCAATAAGAAAAGCTGTCAGGAACAAAGGAAACCAATAACAATTGACCAGTAGCTAATGAAAATGGATGGAAAAAAGGAAAAGAAAGAATTGAAAAAAGAAGATTGCTCATACTAAGGATAAATAATGAAGTAGCACTGTTTATCTTCATTTGGCTACCTATCTTAAAGGATAAACCCCCAGTGCTGACACTGTAAAGAAAGAGAAAATGTGCACCCTTTCTAAAAGGGTTCTTGATCTGTATGCAACATTGTCTCCTGCTGCAGAATCTTCTACTGTCTCTCTTCTTTTTCTACATTAAAAGTTATTTTTTCCGTATGTATTACAGACACCTTATAAAAAAAATCCAAAAAATCCAAAAAACCCAAACTGCAAACTAAATAGCTGAGCAAACAGGAAGATTTTCTGGGTTTGTTTTTTATTTTGCAGTTTGAAAAAAAGAATAAAGGTAGTTCAGCTCCACAGATAATTTTGTAAATTTCCTTTTATCTATTTCATTTTTAAAATTTTTCACCTTTCTTATCATTCTAAACCTTTTTATGATTATAATAAAGTAAAAATATGTTTTCTTTGTCTTCTAAACTGAGCATACTCTTCCAAACATGTCATTTAGCACTTCTTCAGTTATTTTGGGTGCCAAGACCCACAGGAAAATCTGCAATTTTGCTTTTCCTTGCTTTATAATTTTATGGCTGCAAAAGATAAGTAGAAAAGGTAAACAATTGAATCACATACTTTTATAATCTACCAGCTGCTATAGAATTCCTGCAGCACCTTTCTGTTATTGCTATACTCTTACTATTCTTTCCTGATTTTAAATGACAATCTGCGATCACAAAAATTAAGGCATAAACAACATTTGAAATACGTCACCTCTTCCTCAAATATATATAAGAAGAAAAAGTGCGCTATAAACTAATATTCCTGTAGAAACAGGGCATCTTCCTTTAATTGCTCTGAAAATGTAATTATTCTTGCAATGACAGGAAAATGCCACTACCTAGGATTTATGATCATATCCAAAGACCTGCTGGACAGATCTCAGTGGTTTATGCTAGGTGAAAAACAGGTTCAAAACATGGTTTAATCATGACTTTTTCTCCAAAAACCTTGAGGGCCTTGTCCTTGTGCTGATTTTTGGCTGGGATAGAGCTACTTCTCTTCATATAGCTACTGTGGTCTATCAGGGGGAATGAGTGAATATCTGGGTAGTTCTTAGTTGTCAGCTGGGGTTAAACCATGACATCCTTGACAACTCAAAAATTAAACAGGTTTGTCTAATAACTGTTTTGAGATCATAATAAAATGATCACCACAAAATGCTTCTGCTTAAGTACAGGATAGATATCTATTCTCAGTGGAAAACTGAAATCACAAAAATGTTATTTTTGACATACTGGGAATATGTTATCAGTTATTATCAAATCTTTTTTATAATCACTTTTAAAAAGTAAAAATAAGCATCTGTTAAAATATGGCTACTCTGGATGTATGATTCATCTCGCCTGTATTTTGCTGTTAAATTTACACATTTTCTGCTCCTAGTGCCACAATGTAGGTTATTCCAGAGCCTCAAGAAGCTACATTCAAAAGATCATTCATCCTACCAAAGAGGCATAGGTTAGGAAAGTATGAATCAAGATCTGGAAGTACCTGTGTGGCTTTGTCTGCTTTGGAAGGAAGACAGATAAGCAGCTGACACAACAATGCAACGGCTAAGATGTGACTTGATGCTATTTCAAGTGCCTGTTCTGCACTCCCATGAGAATCAGATTTAGCAATATATTTTAGATGATACACATACATGGGTCAACCCCTGTATCCTAGTTTAAGGAAATTGATTGGTTTTGATTTGAAATTCTCTCTGGATGGATCATTAGTTAATTTATATTTCATTTACAATTTAATGTTAATGCTTGCAGCTACTGACTTTTCAATACGTAGATTTCTTCTTTCTCAGATTCAAAAATGTATGTCTTGATCATTCACATGCAGTTGTAAATGATGCAATTTTCTCCTAGATTTATGCTTCAAAGTTTCGTGTTTCATTCATTTACTTATGACCTGCATTACATTGTATGGCAACTGCTGCTGTTTTATAAAATAGTGATCTTTAAAATCATATTATCTGGCATTATATGAAGAAGATAGTGTTATTAATATGGCAAGTGATAGTTTGCTAACAGTAATTGAATGAAAACTGATTTCTTACTTTATTTCTGAAAGATAGCTCTAGGTTTTTGTTTATGACCATAAATCAAAATATTTCAAGAAATCCATGAAAATATTGTACTGTAAAAACTTCATAAAACCCAGCACAGATAGTTTGCAGTTTTCCTAAGTCAATAAAATAGTTTTCTGGTTCTCCTCTGATCTACTGTATCAAGACAATAACATCTCACACAGAAATTCCCTCATTCAACCACTATCTTCTGCTTAGCTTTAGGGCATAGCTTTATGACATCCAGCTTGGATTTAATGTGGTCTGACTTACAACAAAACAAAATAAAGCAAATCCCCAAAGATATTTAACTTTAGACTAAACTTCAAGGATAAAATCATTAGTTCAGTGGAATGAACCGGACTTTTGCCACTGATGCCTTTCAGATTATTATATCTACAGAGAAGATTTTGACATGCATGAAACCATGTCCCAAGTCTGAGAATGAAACAATGAAACTTTTATGGTGGAACCAAATTGGTTCAAAAAGCTGCTTTCTAATTCCTTCTAATTATCAGTATGTCTGATATATAATTTATATATCAGACATACTGATAATTCTTCTGTAATACCCTCTTAATCTCTGAAATTATATAGTGAAAATTAATAGTGGCTTTTAAAACTGCAGAAGAACATCAGCTTTTACTAAATTGCATAAGGCTTTACTATACTAGCTGATTTATACAACACTGTGTTTTCAGCTGCTAATGAAACATACTCAGTATTTTTAAGCAAGATGTTTTGAGACAATTTTTCTTTGCCTTTCCTATGCTCTGTTTAGTGAAAATTGATTTTCCTCTACAGAGTTTCTAATGAACTGGAAGACAAACTATCTTCCTTTATTTACCTTTCTCTTCTATATAGTACATTAGCACTTTCAAATTACATGTAGATATATGTAGTGCAAAAATATTATTTTAATTGAATTCAGAAATGTTCAGAAACCATTTTAAACAACAGAAAATAGATACAGTTACCTTTTTCTTTAAACATAATTATTCTAATCCTATATTAATTGTTAAAATTCAATGACTACTACTTTGGATGTAACATTTTTATTCCCTACATCAGCCAGCATTGAGGATATTTTTGTTCTGTACCACAAACAATTCTGTAGTGCAGACATATGAGTTTATATTGCTAACTCAGATAGTATTTGCAAAACATCATGAGCAGTCTGGATCTCAGTGAGGCACAAATGATCAGACAAGCTACACAAGAAATGCTGAATCCTGAGCTGTCACAAAATATAGAGGGATGTATCCCAGCTCACTGTTTTAGCTCTTGCCTTATATATTTGCTTCAAACAAGCAACATGGCAAGGGCAAGTGGGTGTAAAGAGATAACAGCAAAGCAAATCTACTTACTGGTGTAGGATCTGTATGAAAATAATCTGTTGTATTATAGAATCTCAATAGTATTTTCAGAAGTCAATGCTGTCAAGAAATACAAATTTCGTCCGTTATTTAATGTGAAGAAAACACTGAAATTTCCAGAAAATGGAAATTCCAAAAAAGCTTAAGTTTGTAATGCAGTCAAAATTTTATGTATTTACTGGCAGAACTTAATCCTAACCTGAAAATATGGACAGACATCACTTCCTGAATTGCTCTAATGGTAAATAAAATCAAAACACTAATAAATATTAAATGGAGCAAAGAAGATTCAAACTTTAATTTTAATAAACTTCAGTGTATTATTCACCTCAAATAAAACAAAAAAGTGGAGATTGGAAACCTAATTGTATTTCTGTATTTTTTGTTTTAATAGAAAAAAGAGAGAGAAACTTCAAAGTAGAACAAAGATTTTTGGGGACAAACCCCAAAGAAACAAAAAATATATTGCTAAGGAAAATCAGAGTCCTGAAGACAAGTACTGCTGTGTTAGTTTCATGTGTACTTCAACAGTCAGAACAATACCTCATAGAGCATGTCAGTGTAGGAGATCTTCATGAAACCAATTCCAGGCACATAAAATTATCATTTTTTAATAGAAATTCTGGATGACAAGTGCTGAATTTTGAAACCAAGGAAATTGATTTATTTGAGTTTTAGTTGGTTTTCTTCAATTTTTCTCTGCTTTGCACAGTAACAGGAATATGATAGACTAATATTTGAATATCTTGAACATTTCTGATGCTATTAACTTGTCACTTCAAGAAAAGAAGTGACCATGCTTACCCTCTGTGTCTATCTGAAAAGCATGTATCAAGCAATTTCAGAAAATGGCTACTTGAATTTTGTCCTAATGGGATTTCTTTCTAACCAGAGAACACAATTTGTTTTTAGACAAACAGGAGTTTCCTATTATTGCCAGTGTGAAGTCAGTGCTGTGCAAATGCAGAAGGAGTACCTTTTAGCACCTTGAGTATTTAAAATATTGCCAATGTTGTGCAGTTGTGCACACACATGTTGTGCAGTGTACCCACTTCTGCAGTTAGGCATTTTTTTAAAGCAGTACACATTGTCAAGATTACAGGATTAACACTAGGTTCCTGAGGTCCTTCTACTTCTTTTGTCAGTCCTAATGCTTGAAGAATTAATTATTAAATTTCCTAAGAAAACAGGTTAAGATATTAAACTTGAATTTTAACTTTCAACACATGCATGTAGTTTAGTTTACAGATTTTCTACTTAATTAAAAAATCATCAGTACATAAATTCCATTATGTTGTGCTTAGATTTATTCAACAAAGCTTCAACCAGTCATTAGAAAGTGAAAAGACCAAAATTCTAGCCTGCAATACATTTAGTGCCAGGAATTCAAAATATGCCATTACTAGATCCAAGGACAACTTTATGAGTTTATTTATGAATCACCACCATAGCAGGGATCCCATGTCCATCAGAATTTGCACATGGAAATGATAATTTGAATAAGCATATCTAGTTATAACATTTTTGAAAGACAAAAAACTTATGTAAATCCTCTTCCTAAAATTCATCAAAACACTTCATATGCATTAGATGAAGAATAAATTCTTTGGAAAAATAACATATTTAACATCAGTCTTCATATTAGCAACTCGAGGCTTGAAACAACATGAAATTGTTCACACCATAAGATTACTAAGTAAACTACTTGGATGAACAACTGCTCTACAGATTCATCCTTTAATGCACTTTCCATTTGGCTGTTCAGAAATAGATTTATTGTAATTAACATAAAATAAGAAAAGAAAAAAAATTGTGTGTCAATTTTCCAATTAAGAAAACAAGCACTCTTCCAAACTCCCTTTTTTCTTGAAAATGTTCTGAAATTCTGTGCCATAATCTTCTGTAATCTCAGTGATGGATACAAAGTTGTCAAAGATAAAGACAGAGAGAAAGAAATGTGTTTGGAAGTCATACAACAGTGTTTTCACACCAGCATCCATGGAGTTTTTTTCCCTAAAATGAATGAGAGCTGCTTGCAGTATTTCTACAAGCTTTGCCAGACCAGAGTATAAATGTGCTTATGTTACAGTCAGGCAGACAAGAGGTGAGGTATAAAGAAAAACCTTGTGTTTTATTGGACAACATGATTTATTGACTTCTAGAAAAAATGATAGAAATAAGAAAAGGGAGAAGCAAAAAGTAACGAAGACTCAGAAGCTTGGAAAAAATGTTCTCACTCTCTCAATATAAGAAACTTGTGACTGTCTTGCTATGAAGAGTTTCCTGTGTGTTTGGGTGAATAATCTGAAATAAATAGTCACTAGACTAACCAGTAATAGCTGTTGGGATTTTTTTAAAATTAAATACAAACTTACACGCTTTTTATTACTTCTTTAAAAATCTGTCAACATCACATCCATGTGGGAAATATCTCTGAAATCAGGACAAATTGCTTGACTCTGTCCTCTTCTTTCTTAGTATTTTGTTTTGTGAAACAATTAATATCACTCTCATATAGTATCATGGACTACATAAGCAACATACCTTGTTCCTCCTCTTCCATTATAACATCACTTACAACTTATTCTACTATTTTGATATTCAGAATTTTGATTCTAAAAACAATTGCAACAGTTTTAAGTTCATTCTCTGAGCATTATCCAGCAAACAAATCATTGGAAAATTTGGGAGCAGAAACACAAAGCAGTTTACAAATTATATAATGGAGTTTATTTTAAAATGTACATTAAGATTTGATCTTTTTTAAGTGTGCAATTTACTTTTTATATTTTGTGCACACTTCATTTTGAGAACTACACAGCAGTTATGAGTCAAAATTTACCAACTTTTTTATTTTTCAGTTGTTTCATTGTAAATTTTAGAGACTTTCTTGTGAAGAAAAAACAGTCTGTTTAATTTTGGCATAGATGCTTCTTTTTCTAATACCCAGAAACTTCAAGTACTAGTAACTAAAAAAAAATATATATTGTTCTTCTACACAGTAATGAGACCTCTTCATGAAAAAATACCAATGTTTTGGGTTTTTTGCCTGTTTTGGGGACAAATTTAGTATTTGTTGTTAGTTTTCTAGTTTAGATTTATTGAACAGGATCCAATGCAAAATGTTTTCAAACACTGAGGCTTGAAATTCTTTGAATTTGACAATATTGAAAATGGTGCAAGAAAAAAAAAGGATATACAGAATATTCTCACAGACTACTGAGATTTTTGGATAAAATATCTTCGATAACGCAATACAAAACCACATTTTTTTATTCAGGATCCCAGTTGCTCTGTTATTCCGAAAGAAGCTTTGTTAGGTCAGATGCCTTCAGCAATAATCATTGCCTGTTTCAGTGTCCGCAAAGGCTGCACAATTCCTGTGGCCATAAAGGCTTTACAGTATTGCAGTTAACAGGAAAGGTTAACCACAAGGTTTTAACAAATTTGCTATAACCATTGTGTTTGCTGTTGTACATCATCAAATACTGAAGAGCTTTCTACCCAAGGCAATGCTGTTGGCAGATTTGGGATGGCAGACAAGTGACTTAAAGTGTAAAAAAATAACATCACGCAACATGACTGACCTATACAACAGAAATTTAATATTTGTAAGATAAAAGTCTTTTGTTTCACCAGGCTGTGGATTCACTGAAGGACACAATTTAGAGGCTATCATGGGAAAGAGAAACAGATCCGTGTTGCAAATAGTGACACTAAACAGTTCAACATTTATGTATTTTTAACTACACTGATACAACACTCGTAGCTGAAAAATATTCAGCTGTCTATTCTGTTCATTGAAAATATCTGTGAAATTTAATGTATACATACTCCATATTATTGCATATTTATGCAAATAACTATTGCATAATTCTATATTAATCAATACACTAAATCAGTCTGGCTTAATCTTCATCTGTACTTCAATGTCTTGCCTCATGAAGTGTAAGACAGAAGCCTGCATGACACTGACATGTTCAGTTCAAAGGGACCGTGCTAGTCCTCTTTAACAGCAAGGAATGCTAATAGAATTAAGAGTTAATCATTAACAGCTTTTTAATAGGGTCAACTGCAACTATGGAATGGGAAGAAGAATATACTTAGGGGATAGCACATTGCAATCAGCCATGTATTAGAGCATCAGCAAGGAGCATTCACCAAAGTGATTGAACAACAGAATTTTGCTGAAGTGTCCACAATTCCTTCTGTGCAGAGGCTTTTTGATAAATCCTTAGATCAGTTTGACCCTTGACACTTTTCACTTGAAATTGCAGTTTATGAGAAGAATACTAAACATTTTATCACTTTCTATTTTTTTTTAGTTGAAAATATTATTTTAACATTTGAGATGTAATATCATGGTGCTGGCTTGCATACTTTTTAGCATATACTCAGAGAATGGAAGGATTTTTTTTAAAGTATTTAAGACTTTCCATTTGTTTAGAGTTGAAATTTATATTCAAATTGATGAAAATGGAGAGCCATAAAAGGAAGAATAAAAGGAAGGAAAAGTGAAAATTTAAAAACTAAGCTTAATAATGGTAGGTTATTATTTTAGCTGATTTTTCCTCTTTTGCCTTTCATTTTATGAAAAAGTATGCATTAGCAAATGTCTCTAGTGTGTCCTTGGTTTTCTGAAAAAGTTACTATAAATAGATTGTACTTTGATGTTGTTCCTGAAGTTGAGTTTGATACCTTAGGTTTTAAGTTTTTCTGTTCTGCTTCAGCAGCTTTAGCTTTATATTAAGGGTTACTAGGATCTTTTCACAGGGTGATGAAGACGAAACAATCCTATTCTAGCTGGAGACTCAAGGGTAATATCTTCAAACTTCAGGCCAAAAGCATAAACAGCTTGAAAAGAGGAGGGCAGGCAAGCAAGGAGGATGAAACTTCATAATTTGAAGGTATTAATTGAACGGTTAACTCCTACATGCAAACTTAAACTTAGAAAAATGTGAGAACTAATGACCAAGCCCTCTTTTGCTTCCATCTTGGAGCCATCTGCGCAGAGCCACGGCTGTGGCTCTGGTGCTGCCAGGGTGTGGCCTTTGAAGTCACTTCAATAAATATCCACTTTACTCCCCTTAACTCTGTCTAGCATCTTTTCCAGCTCCTTAAGGCACCAAGTTCATTGTTCATTCCACTGTCTTGCAGAAGAGCAGTGTCTGCAATGACTCTTTTAAAGGCTGTACTGAAGAGTACAATGTTAGTGATGTGCCTTGGGATGTCCATAAGGGCAAAAGCCTAAATCTGCAAAGTGCTGTGGAAGAAAGGATTTATTTGTACTGTAATAATGCTTGGAGCACTCAGCACATGCCAATGAGTACTTAGAACCTTGATGGATTATCCCAATGGTCAGAAGATTAAATAGGATGAAAAAAGGCATAATCTAGCATATTCACTGTCTGCTGCACTAAGTACTTCACAGTTGCTATTACATAGAGAATTTTGCTCTTTTGTTTTGGAAGAAAATGCAGATTCGTTGTGATTCTTTGAACTGTCTGCTGTGTTTCTTTGATATAAATAAGGCATTAGCAGTTTAATTCTTCTAGCACTAGACTAATTAGCAAAATTAATTCTCTCTTCCATTTTTTTCAAATCAAAAAAAATTGAGTCTGTTTTTTTTCTGTTATATCCTCTGTCGTCTAAAATATTTGATAAGCATTGCAAAATCCAGATAACTATATATTTGGCTACCAGATCAAAAGAATCTAGCAATCTGTTTTACAAATTCAGGATAACCAGTGGCTGGTTAAATGAGGTTATTGAGTATTCCACTGTGTTCTTGGGACTCTGTTCTCAAGTTCTTATTTAAATGGTAGACATTAGGTAAATAAGTAAATGTGTTTATCTGTACTACCTTTTCAGTCCTGTGCCGTTTACAAGGATTATTCAGGTAATTAAAATGCTGTGTGTTCTTAAGTAACATGTAGAGTCTGAGTTTTATCTTTGCTTTCAATATTCAAGTGGCTGCTGAAATAAGATTTTGGGTTTACATTATTCTAAAAAGTAGTGAGTAGTGGCAACTTTAATCCTGGATTAATCCTGAATCCTAATTCAAAAGAAAAAAAAATAAAGGCAAAATAGAGGCCCAAAATGGTCTTGATATAACTGTCTTGAAAAATACCTCTGTGCAAGATACCAGATCCACACAGCAATCCATTCCTCTGTTTTACCCTTTTGACTTTGCAGGTGAGGTTAAGCATTCATAATAACTTAATCTGCTCTTGCAGTTCCTTTTTCTTTTTTTCATTCTTTGGATAAGCAAACTGAATAAAGGAGATTTACAGTTAGGTAGTCTTGGTCTCAAACTGCTGAAAGTTATTAAATATAAACTTACTTTTTCTATCCTCTTTTGTGGACCAGTGATCAGAATAATTGAGCTTCATGAGCAGAAGGTGTCTGTATTCTTGTCTCCTAAATTCATGGATGTTCCAGCTAGTAGAACATTATTCATCAGAATATTTTGGACAGTAGTATTAATCTAAGAACAATGATTATTTTAAAAATTTATTACCGGTAGAGTGCACATCCTAAAAATATTGTAGTTTAATAAGTAAAGCTGTAAAGGTTGGAAGATAGAAAGTGGGAAGCATTGGTTTAACACTGAAGAGCAGTAGCTCCCTGCTAAGGAAAGGATTTTGTAGGCATTAGGTCATCAATGTGTTCTGGAAAAAAAAAAAAGAAATGAGAATCAGTACTTTTATATTTCCTAGCCTTGGAAGGGTACTTCTTTATAAAGAATAACAGACTGGAGTGTTATAGTAATAAGAAAAGTGAAAATGCATGGGATTAATTAAATTAGTTAAAAGACAGTGCAATGATTGTGTATAATGATATCTGAGGCAATTGGAAGTGACCATTAAAATGCCTGGAATAACAGATGCTTAGGCCTGAAAATGATCAATAACATGACTCTGAGACAGCTGGTTTCATTAATTGAAGAAATTAGCTAACTGGTTAGGAACTTGCTTCAGTTAGATCAATTAAAAACAACTAATTGAATAAAAAGAAAATTGTGCTTCATTGGTTCAAATAAAATAAGCTTAGTAAAAGATTTAAGAAGTCACAGATGGGTGTCTAATTAATAACAGCAACAATGACAAGAAAGGTCTTCAGTGGTTAAATGAGGAAAAAGGAGTTTGAGCAGACATGAGGGATTGAGTGCATTGAGGGCAGATACCTGAGGACCTTGGGGTAAGAGGTAAGGGTTAGGTTAATTGAAATCTATTGGATCAGACTATAGAGGAAGTGAATGGCTGTTTGTTGTGCAGCATTTGGGCTAGCTCCTCATCTACTTGTCCAAGAAAACAGGATTTGGGAATATGTGTCACAAAAATAATAAGAGGCGTGTTTAAAATATCTGGTAGGGTGCAAAAAAGTAAATGTGGACACCATCAGTTTCTAACTGGTAAAATATGATCCAGAAAACTTCATACCATGGATTTCCTAGGAGCAGCAAAATTAAATAAAAATTTTCACTTTGGTGTGAAAGCTGCTTAAAACATAGAAAAAGCTCCAGTGAGAGCTTAAAGGAGCCTGCCAGTACCTAAAGGGGGCTGCAAGAGAGCTGAAAAGGGATTTTTTAAAGGTTGTGTAACAGCCTGGTCCAGTGAAAGGTGTTACTGTCCAAGGCAGCAGGACTTGGAACTAAATGATCTTTAAAGTCCCTCCCAAACTAAACCATTCTATGACTTTTTTTAATGGAGCTGCCTATTGCCCCTATGAATAAGTAGTGCCTGTAAGATATGAAAGCATTTTCCAGATATTGTTTAAATATATATAAAGAATACAAATAAAATATAGAATATGTACAGAATACATTTTAATATATAGAGTATAATAGTATGTTCTGAGTATAATATGTTTTGAATAGTGCCAATTTTTTTTCCCATTTTCTATGCAAAACAATGATTAAAAAATCAAAAGAACCTTTTAAAAATAGTAATGTGTAGAAATCTCATGTAGCTGTTTTCAGCTTGTTGTTTGAGTCTGGAGGATGGAAAAAGGTGTACAAGTTTATTACTCCTCCTACTCTAGGAATAATTATATTAATTAATTTAACAGTTGTGGTATGCTCTTTTGATGGCTCTATAACCAGCTTCCATTTGCATTGATTCTCCTGGTAATTATGTTTATTATAACATTATATATTTACAACAACATTACAAACACCCATCTCCTGAGGCCACGCCAGTATAATAAAGATATAGTGGGTTTTGTTTTGCCACAGTGAGAATACTTGAGTCCAGACCTGACAAAAAGTATTTTGTATTCAATTAACCCTAACGATGAGCTATCAGACCTGTAAAATGCTGTTATATGTTACATTACCTAACGCAACAAATGAGCCCAAATAATCAGCAACAGTGGGGTCTGATTCGCTAAATTTGTTCTGTATTGGAACTTAATTCTGATAATTGTTTTTCATACAGAATAATCCTATCATGGTATTCTGTGCAAACCTGGTTACATATGAGTATTCAATTTTTAATTCCAGTCTTGCAAAATCATGCAAACAACAAGAAACATTTCTGCATTTGTACCTCTGAGACAAGACAATAACCCCTATGACTCACTGATAAATTTTTAGGTTCTAATGAGAATGTTCTAAATCCATCAGGTACCTCTTCTACAAAAGGCTCAGTAAGTATTCACCTTGTGGAGGATAGAACGTGTCTGCAAAGCAAGAAAAGAAAATCTCTTCTACAAAGGGAACTTTTTCTCCTTTTTTGAAGGGAAAGGGAAAGGAGGAAGATCTTCATTCTGATTGAGAATTGCTTTGACACCCTGTCTTTGGCATCTGCTTCTAGAACCATCCACTCCCAGTTCCTATGATAAGGACAATACTGTATTGATCCCTTTTCAAAAAATATCAGCAGAAAGAGAGGTAATTAAATGGAAGGTCTATACTCAGAAGGTTGAAGTCAGCACCAATTAAACTCATCAGAAAAGAGTTCTTCCACTCTCCTTAGAGGGACTAGAATTTCATTCCACACATTTGACAATTATAAAGCCCTAAAGTACTACCTATGCAACAATGAATTTCATCACGGAAAGTGAATTCTTTTAAACAGACCTGAGATCCCATGAATAGGAAAAGAGAATTTATAACTCTGGAATTTTGAAGCTATTAAAAAAAAGCAGTGTAAAAAAGAAATAGACATTATTCTCAAGAAGATTTGATTTGTGTTTTCTATATATCTAGATATTCCTCCTTTCTGTTCATTATCCTTACCCTTTTATGCCATCTGAAAATAATTTTTGTTTTCCTCTGAATTTTCACATTATCCACCTATTGTTTTAGTTTCAGGGGCAAAATATTTTTTATGACTGAATTTAATTCCTGCTTGTCATGTATAATGGCTTATTCACTCTCTTGTTTCTCTTTTTGAAGTCTGAGAATATTTGAAAGAGTGGAATAACTCTTCTGCCTCAAGTGTTTAATTTTTTTTCCTTTCTTCTTTTTTGTTATTTTTAACTTTGGATCTTCTAATCCCAAGGGAGATTAATCTCTTAGATTTAACATGATATGATGTATGTATAATATTAACAGGTTAATATTTTATTTCACTTTCAACAACGAGCATTAATCGCTGCTCTAAAGTTAATGTATTCCCCACATTCTGTCTGTTCTAATTTATATATCTTAGCTATGTGTCCTCAGACCACTCTGGATACCAATTTAAAATGTTGTTCATTAATTAATACATGGTACTAATTACTGTTGTTCCAACTAAGTTTTTCATGCACAGGTTTAAAACTTTTTGCATAATATTATATGAGATAGACCAGGTGAGGGATGAAGAACTTGTATTATAAAACATTTTACAACAAACATTTCTATGACACTAAGCATACAAAAACTAGAGTACTTTAGATCTGCATAACTTCTGAAAAAAGTCATACATTTTTGACTATATGATGCCATTTTGATACACATACATATAGTTCTAAAAAATATACTGAACTGTGATGGTTTCACAATTTGAATAGAAATTATATAATCCAGTTTCTAAGTATCAGTAAAGGTCTACTCTTGCCACAGGATGAGGATAAATAAAATTCCCGTTCTGATGCTGATGTTCAGATATGTTGCTGACACTGCAAGAAGAGATCTGGTAGAGGTTCCACAGGTCTCATGCCAAAAATATCTTTGAAATCTTATTGGAAAAAATCTCAACATGTGGCCTGCCTACATCTTGTGATTTGAAATTAGAAACTTGAAGTTCTTACAGTAATTCAGCAGTGTAAGATTTTTTTAGTTCAATAGTTGTAATCTATTAATGTATTTAAATATAATAATTTCCACCTTGGAAATTGGTGATGGGTTTTCTCTGTTTTCTAAGGTATATAACTGAAATAAAAAGTGTTATTTTGATTTCAGCAATCATTCTGCAAAAGCTCCTTATCATGTGCATGTGTATTGAAAAACAAGGTGCCCCCAACAGGGAATGATTGGCATCTGACTCCATTGATTCAGAATGCTGAAAAATTGCTTTATTAAACTATATTATAGTACATTGTACTATACTATACTGTACTATACTGTACTATAGTATACTAAATTACATACTAAAGAAGACTTATGACTGTCTCCCAACAGTCAGGACACAGCTTCAAGGGATTCGCTAATTAATATAAGCAACCATCACCAGAATCCAATTACCAAATCCCTTCAGATAAGCAATCTTCCTAACACATTCCACATGTGAAAAAACAACATGGGCAGCAAGTAGAAATAGGAATTTTTTTCTCTTCTCTCTGTGTTTCTCCAGGAAAAAAACCTGGGAGAGAGAATCATCTTTCTCTCTGTTCAGAGAATTTGAATGCCACATATATGCCTTCAGTTTTTCTAGGACAAATATTTGCAGGTACTAGCCTGGATTCTACACACAAAATATTTGACCCTTTTATTGGCTCTCACCAGCAACACAGATATCCTTGGAAAACAGCAAGTGAAGTCCTGCAGAAACTTGCAGATACATGTTCTGAAGCATTATGGTAAAGGAACCAACACAAACCCACTTTCCTCCACCTTTCTCATTGACTGCTTGAACGTCAGAATTACCTAATGATCTCTAAAAAGGAAATATAATATGCACTAAGAGAATCAGATTCACCTAGGATAACATTTCTAATTAAGTAAGGTACTGGGAAATCCATCTTGAGAAGATATATTAGGATTGGCTTTCATGGATGTGTCTCTACCTGTTAGAACTATTTTCATGAAATTCATTAAGTATTAAAGGATTAATGACATTATATGAAAGAACCAATAGGAAAAGCTCTTCAAATATATATTTATTTATATAGGGTTTTTAAAATTTCTGTATGTCTTTATAAGAATAATAAGATGTATTTCAGCTGGGATTTATGTACAAACTGGAGCAGCATCTAGGTGGAAACTCCAGAAAAGGAAAGATGCAGACCAAATGTTCATAAGTGCCATCACAGAAAACTAACTGTATAAAGTTAGTTTTCTAAAAAATAAAAAGTTTGTTTTCTAAAAACTAGTCCAGATAAATGGGCATATGACCTCCTCCTGGGAATGACTGAAGAAATGTATCTAACTATCCTGGTATGCCAGACTGTGTAACACATTGCTGCTTAGCCTAAATCCACATTCTATCTTTCACAGTCCTTTGAAAAGCAATGCAAATTTTGTCTGAGTAAGGAAAGCAGAACGGATCTTGTAAGTCCTGTGGTCACTTTTATTCTTTCATCTGATAACACTGAACCAAATATATTTTCAATGTGCTGTATTGCATTTAAAATAAAATAAAATAGGGTGATTATTTTTTATAAAGCGGCTAACAATTGAACCTAGCAGCCTCATAGGATGGTATGAAGCTTCTAATTTTTAAATGTGATTCAGAAAATGGAATATTAATCTATTCTAGGGTTGAAAGAGTAACTAGCTATAAGGATGCACAGTAAAAATTCTTTGTAAGTTATACATAGCTACTGTAAATTAGCTCCTAAAAATCCATTTATCCTCATGGCAGAAATTATGATTTTGATCACGTACAGAATGAATGATACCAGCTTTCTATATAAACTGATCTAAGCCCTATTGCACTGCAAAAATAATTATATTTTAATAAAGAAACATCTTTAATTTTTAAATTTTTTTTCTTCCCATTTGTTGATGAAGTACCTCTTTATGTACAATCACTGGTCTCAAAATCCTTGTACGATTTGATTCAGGTTTTCCTCACTTGAATATTCACTGCTAAGGATCTGCTAGTGGGTTTTTCATCTCTTTCTACTCCATGTTCTTGGGGTGCACAAAAAATTAGACTGTACCACCAAATATCTGCATCCCAGTGTTACGTTTACTAATGCAGAAAGTGGCCAGGAAGCTTTCAGATGGGTCTAGAGTTCAGTTCAACACTAGTGGACACTACAGTCTGCTCACCACTGCACAGAGGCCACAGCTGGGAATATAATTTCACAGATCTGATTGTCTCATTTCAACATCCTAGAATGCACTAAGCAGTCTGACTCTGTCCTGTTTTCCAAATTGTGGAGGTGAAGTAAGTTAGTGATTTTTATAAATACACATGGTAGTTAATAATTATGGAATGTATCTCCATGAACCAGATAGACAGTTTCAATTATTATCTGGTACCTGTCTAGCAGATTGACCTGGTGATCTATCCAATTACTTTTAGGTGAGAAAATTCATACATAAAAGACTTTTGTATTTATTCTTCATTTAAGCTTTTTGATGGTACAGCAAGATAATGTTATTCCAGCTAGTGGTCTTGAAATTTTTATCAAGTTTACATCTCTATTATAGAGCTTTGCACAAGTCATATTTAGTAAAGTTTATAAAGTACTCAGGATTTGGCACTGGAATGCAGAAAGAAGAGTATGAGTTGTATTGATACAAGAGTGACCACGCTATGCAGAAGGAAGTGTGATATATTTGATATAGGTCAAAATATGATTTCTGTACTTATGTAACTCAATGCACACAGATATCATAGCATTCTTTGAGCAAAATAGGGTATTAAATTAAGAACAGGTAACAAATAGACCATTTCATTTATTGACAGTCATTTAAATCTGAAATATATATATATTTTTTTAATTCTTACTACAGAACTGAGTTAAGCCATAGGGTCTAGAAGTTGAATTAAATGCCCTGATTTATCTATCACAATCTTAACACCCTTTAGCTTCTGAAGTCCAAGCCCCTAATTTTCCTTCTACACTAGAAACCTTTTCCTTCAACAGGAAGCAAAAAGAAGAAACAAAAAAGATCATTCCACATTCCTACATCTGCTGTTTCTTTTGTTGATCAAACAAGATCTGAACCTGTTTACCTAAATACCACTTATTTTCCTAATGTTTGGAAGTAGGTTAGGTTGCAAATGAATAAGCATTGTTACCTGTATATTTAGAGACATACAAAAGTAAAAGAGAATGTGATACCCATGACAAAAATATTTCATAGCCCTTGGGAGTACAAAACAATAGATACTGTTGCAATTATGAAATTAGTATGAATCTGATGGGTTTTTATGTTATAGGACTATATAAATATATATAAATGTTTATATATACTGTCCAAATTTATTTTTCATTTTTACCTTCTGCTCCTGGTACAAAGTTGCACATCTTATAATTTCATTTTTATTTAATTTTTCACTCATTTTATACAATAATTCTGGTTTTAGAGAATAAAATCATTAAATCCATAAATAGTGATTTCAAACAATAAATAAATATCAAGAAGGATCTAGGCAAAAATCATATCATATGCCACAGATGGCATAAAACCTCTTGAAGGCCCTAAAGTCCTTCAGGAACAGAAAATTATACTACCAAATAAGCTTGGAATGGTGCCTGAATGACTGAGCATCTTCGTGCTGCAAAACATAGATCTCATTGATTTAAGGCACCATATCAAGCTCTCAGTATTATGTAGCAATATTTTTTGATATATCAATACATGTTTATTTTAAGTGGTTAAATTAAAAATATACCAAATAATTTTTTTCTTCAATTTTGTTTATTTGTGATATTTAAAAGGTCTGCACTAACATATGTTGCATTATTTGGTGCAGATGTCTTCTAATGTGTTTTTTGATGGTTTCCCACACAATTTTTGGTACTGGGTCACCTGTGTTAGAATCATGCAGTACTACACAGAATAAGGTTGACACCACCAGAAATGGGTTCAGGTCCTGTGATTCATTCTCTATAGATGCCCTTCTCTTTCCATGTGCTATTCATACTCGTCAAGGTAACTAGAATCTTAAAAACACTAGATTCTTACTAAGAGAGTCCTTAATAGCATATATATGGCATTCCTTAGGTGAAAGAGGTTTACCTATCCCTAATTATTACTATAAAGCTTCGTCAGAGCTGATATCTGTTCTAGGAAACCAGAAAAGAACAGATCTATCTTGCTTAACATCATGATAGCTGTGATTATTGAACTACATTTTCAGCCTCCAACTTATGTTTACAATTCCTCAAGACTTAGAGGTGTTATTAGTTACATTAAAATTATAAGTTACATTAAAATTCAAAGCAGCAGTCCCCCCAATTTGCCCTTTTACCCTTTTTCTCTATTCTGTTTCTGTTAGCAATAAAATGCAAAATACAGCACTGAAAGGTTTTCTCTGGCAGAATAAGAGTTTTTAGTCACTGGAAAAATGGTATAGGAAAAACAAGTTGAATGTTGATTTCTGTTTTCAGACAAAATAAAAAAGGATGTATTTACACAGTATGCTTATGTAAATAAGGAAGAAGTGATACAGTATTAAGATTTCATCCCATTAAGTCAAAAGTATCTGATATTTTAGTCAAGAATCATAAGGCAATTACTTTGGGAGCTCTTTGCACAGCTCAGTTTTAACAAGTCTCAGCAAACCCGAACAATGCTAAGGAATAAAAGCCCAGTAACATATGCTTAATCCTATAAAAAGATAAAAGAGGATAAACCAGAGAACAGCAGTTTGGTGTTACTTCTGTGTAAAATAGCCAAATGGTTCTTTTTACTCTGTAGTTATAAAGATTTAAAGCCAGTATGGTTTCATGAAAGGAAGGTCTCAGTTTTTTCATAAGTTTTTTTTTTTTTTTGCAAAATTGCACATTCATAAAAGTAGTTCTGTTGTTTTGACACACCTGCTCCTCAAAGATATTTTAATTCTACATAACATTTTTATTAAGATTTCGTTAGGGATTAATCAGTAACACATCAGAGGGACTGAAAATTGTCTCACTGATATATCTCCAAATATAATTGGAACAGATGAGGTAATAATGACCAGGGACATTTCTGCTGGGGATCCTTAAGTGACAGACTGCTGGTTAACTCCTTAATACTTCCTGTTATGATCTAAATAAATATAGAAAATCTTTATTGCAAAAGTTTGAAAATTTCACACCAAAGGATATAAAATATTGAGAGGGAAAAGTTAGTAATGCATTACTGTGTGGTCATTGGATTCACTGGCATACTCGTATCCTTCCTAAGGCCATAACTCTGTTCTCAATGTATAATCTCTCGCTGAAGTGCATGGAAAGATGTTGTGAATTACTTAAAATTGTATTTATACTTTTTTCCCACCCAAGAAAGAGAGGACTCAAATTTTGAGTTAAAATATTTTTACAATATTGGGGTTGGAAGAATTTTTTTGTATTCCTGATAGACCTTCCTATCATTCAGCACTGTGAATGGATTTGTGTCCCCCTTGGTGTTTCTCTGCATGGCCCCCAGGGAGGATATCATCACCTGCACTGTCAGTAAACGTAACATACACATGGCTATAATCAAATCTTGTGTTTCACGGCTTCAGCTTGCTTCTTGTAGGAGTCAGGATTACTTTTTTCTTCTTTTCCTGCAGAATGAATTGAAATAACCAGCTTTTCTTTCTACTTTTCTGATCCCTGTGAAGCATTACAGATTTTAGACTAAATAAACTATCCTAAAGTTGACAGAGAGAGCAGACAACAGTGTCTCAAGAATTTAATTCCTTTGAATGACTCAGCAAGTTATGAACAAAATGAACTCCTAATCTGGAAATGAAAACAATTTTTCATTAGATTGGCAGAGAAATCACCATTTCAGTGACAAAATTTGGATCATTTTCTTGAATTTTTTGGCTGTATCTTATTCCAAACCATGATTTCATGGTCCTTGATTTTCTCTCTCTATAGTGTAATCTAAAATTTGAGCCTAGACAGGTTTTAATCAAGAAAAAAGCTGTATTGCTTTTTAGCTAGCAACATACCTGAAATTGTGATTAAAATATCCAGATGTCCTATGCTTTTAACTCTATGAAATAGTTAAAATCCTTCTTAGTGCCTAGATCCTGTAAATTACCAGTCATACATTTAATTGAACTTTTATTGTTCCAAAGAACGATATTTTAAAAATATGTTTGAGAACAGTTAATTATAAATAATTTCAAAAAATTGTATGGCAAGTTTTGGTTCTGCAGAATATTAAAGTTTGCCGTACAATCACTGGGAACAGAATATTACTCTCTTTGCCTGGCATATCTAACTAGAAGCCACTCTCTGAATAGTATATGAAATCTGATTTCTTCTCCCCACCTTTTCAATGACTTTGGCCTCTTTAGATAATCATTAATCTGCTGTCAACTTTACCTCTATAAATGGAGTATGAAGGCAGTGGTATTTATTTTCAGAAGCTTTATAAATACAAAGGATACCTGTCCTCACCATCCACAGACCAGTAAGCAACCAACAAATTAGAGCCTAACAGAAATTCCAAGTTAAAATTTTTTAACATACATGGAAGTAACTCTTAAAATTTAGTTCAGTATGATGCATAAAATGGATGTCAATGTTAATGGATAGAGAATCCAAAAACCACATTAGGCAACATAGCAATATATTTAAATTTTGGGTGTATCAGAAGGAGCTGAATCATAAAGGTCACAACATCTATCTCTATCTATCTATCAATCAATCAATCAATCAATCAATCTATCATCTATCTATCTGTCTATCTGTCTACCTATCGACTTGTCTAAAGAAGAGCCTTGGGTTCAAGGAGAAATCAAAGCTCTGTGTAAGGTTTCCTACCTATCCGAGTTCTGTGTAAAAAGCAGAAACTCCCTCTCTTCTGATCTTCTAGTGATGGGATACATAGCAACATAACATCAAGCCCTGCAGTCCTTTCATTACTTAACATTTATACAGAAGTCTGAAAGTGCAAAGAAAGTCTAAACATAGCACACTTTTAAAAGAATGTAAAGCATGTAAAGCACATGCATTTATTGCTTTCAGCAATGCAGAGAAATTTTTTCTTCTGTTTTGCTGTTGTACTTTTTTTTGCAATATTATCAAATCAGTTTCTGGTGACAGAGTACTCTTATGTTTTTTTTTTTTTTTTCTTGTTGACAGTTCTAGATTACAGTAATTGGTTTACTGTAATAGTCTGAGGAAATGAATAACTAAAGTAGAGATTTTTTTAAAAAAATATATTTCTCCAACATATTGAGTGTTCATATACCATCAGTAGGAAAAATTAATTAACACCATTAACACAAAAAAAACCCAAAACTGCAAAAACCCAAAATAAGCCACAACACAAACAAACCAACCAAGCCAAAACAGAAATTGCATCTCTCAGGATGAATCCTTCCCGCATCCTTGGATGAGTGTTCTGTGTCCTGGTCAACACCTCTGAACTGTAGTCCCCAGCCTTTGTCCATCCTGGGAGATTTGTCACAGCAAATCATCACTCCCTCCCTACTGCCATCCTCTGTTTCCTTTAGAAGAAAATTCAGGGACATCATGATGTGATGCTCAGGGCAGTCTCTTCTCACTGTGCATTTGGGATATGCTGTACAATGTAGTCACAACTACAGTTCTGAGCAGGAAGACTGCTTTAGAAATCAGGCATGCCTATTGCTTTTAAATATTATGATCATTTATATTGATTTAAAATATTTATATAATATTGGTTTTGTAACCATTTTCCTGGGATAGGACAGAGGTCAGTTCACCATATTAAACATGGCTTAATCTGGTTGTATTTTTCCTTTCCCTGTGCCTAGTTCCACCTTAAAAATCACAAAAGTCAGTATTATATATCAGACTGAAATATAGTCAGAAACATGAACTCCTCATGTGCCTATTTTGTGTTTGAAGCAGTAACACAACTCCCAGACAATGGACTGGTTGGAAAAGCAGGCAGCACGGTATCGTTAACACAGTGCTTCCACAACTGAGAATTCTTCTGAACACACCTTAACTTCAAGTTATACTCACTTCTAGATAGCATTAAAAAGTACTAAAACATAATCTTCTACTTTTTTTAGTAACAGCAAGAAGACTTGATGGAAGTTTGTAACATATGATTATCTACTGCATGATATGAATTTAAGCAAATAGGATTTTCTCTTTGTTTGGTTGGGGTTTCCTTTGTTCTGATTGGTTTCTCTCCAAAGAGAAAATCAAAAAGTGAAGACCTGGTAATCTCTCACAAGTGACCTCAAACACAGTGTATTTTCCTTTGCTACTTCATATATACTGTCCTAATTGTCAGAAAAAATAGACTATGTGATAACAAGTGTCATGCTCTAGCTATACCTTAGGCAAAAGGACAGCTTAAAAAAAAAAAAAAAAGTGTCACTAAGTGATTACAAACCAGAATGCCTGCAGTAAAGCCTTCTCTTTTTTTTTGTTCTTGACCCTCATGAGTCACCTAGCTGCCAGTACTGCAAATCATTTATTGATTTTGTTGTATCCAAGGTTTTTCTTTTCTCCTCTTTCACCTATATCAGAGAGATCTATGACACAGCAACTGTTATTTTGACTAACACTGTGGAGGCACATAGAAATATAATTGAACATCAGGTATGTTTATTACAGTATGAGCAAATTAAGTGAAGACTCGGCAGTCGGAGAAAAATGTATTTACTTGAAGAAAATAAATTTCATAAACAGTGAAAACCCCTCAAGCATTAGCAATATCAAAGAGCCACAAGGCTCCCTATTCTATTTTAAATGTCTAGTTTCTCAGTGGAAGTAGTACTGTGTGTTTCATTTTTCTTTTTCTCATGCACAGTTACAGATGCAAAGCATTTATGAGAAATTTTAGATATTGCAGCTTGTTACAGTGCATACAATCAGTGCTATAAACCACATACATACATCACTTTACCTAGGCTGTTTCCTATAAGTATGCCCACCTCCAAAGAGCATCAAAACTGTTTATAGCATTTCTTCTCTATAGATTTAATATATTTTAATTTTTACAAAGGCATGGCAGATTTTCCTCAATCCAACTCTTTTCTTTTTTTGAAAAATGGTGTCCACAGTGTTAAGCTTTATTTCTGAGGTATAAAAAAGCAGCACTTTTATACAGATGCATTTTAAAAGTCTCTCTACGTGTCTTCTGATTCCACAAACAGAAGCAATTCAACACTACATTTTATTGTGAAGCTAGTGCAGGCTATAGGTAGCATTTTAATAAAGTCCACACCTGTGTGTCAGGATACAGAAATACTGAGAACTATGCTTTTAATATCTCAATCAAGATCATTACTCTTATTTCTGTGATAGTGTGAATCTCACATTGCTTGGCTCAAGACACAAAACCCCTGCTCTTGGGGTGTTTAAATCATTTATTGGCATATCTGTACTATTTTATTGATCTTAGTACAGTACACTAGAGACCTATAAATTGGCATTTGTCTTCTTTGTTTAATCAAATTTCCAATAATACAATATCCAACCATTTTAAAATGGTACTTTAAAACAGTACTTTAAAATAGTAGAGCATTTTGCTTTTCGTAAAGTAGTAAGGTGATTTGTGTCATGAGACTGAATATCTCCATCATTACCCCATATTTATGTTTACTTTAAAAATGAAACAGTTTCCTCTTTATGGTGTACATTAATTTTCACATCCACTCTTGCAATCTGAGTATATTTACTAAGCAACCATCATTTATATTTTAAACACAAATAATTTCTCTGGCCTACACTTTCTGCCTTTAAAAATAAACTCTTAGCTAGTTTTAAGTGTCAACCTTATCAATTTTCTCAGTGACAAAGAAACAAAATGCAATTATTTAATTCTGCAATTCTGTTATTTGTTATAACTGGCTTCCTTCATGAAGCAAAAAAACTTGCTTTCATTAATGTCAGACTAAATTTCAATTTTACATGTATGCAGCAAGGCCAAGAAAATATAGTCACTTTGATGTCAATTTGGACAGATAAAAAAACTTTCCTGGCTATTGCTATAGATATGTGTAAAAAAGCCAGTCAGCATTTTCACAATCTGGTGTAACCAATCTTTTGGTTGCATGCATGTGATAGTCTGTGCAATAGGGAATTACATTCAAGTCTACAATAGTGTATTGCATGCACATGTGTCAATATTTTATCTGGTAAGTGCTTTTGCAAATGGTGGTATTAGATCAGGTTCTGCTCCTCTTAGCAGTGGAATTTCTTGCAAAATTGACAGATGAGGAGCTTTGAGGAGAAAGTGGTTATTATGCTTACAGACCATTTGCATTTCTGTGGATGTTAAAGCTGCCGAGGAATGCTGTAAGGACCAGCAGAGGACCAAGGGATTCCTCCTGCCCAGGCGCTGGTGCCCAGCCTGTGTGCCCTGAAGATCAGGGTTATCCAGAGCTGGATGAGGGGAACAGGTGCTGCAATCCCATTTACAAGTCTGGCCAGCAGCAAGGCCGAGTGTCCCTCCCAGCCACGAGCAGAGGACACTGGCAGAGCTGTGTACCTCACTGCCAGGTAACAGTGGCATTTAACAACATCCACGTGTACAGGGGCTATGTCAGTTACCAGAAGTGATGTAGCACACAACCTTACACAGCCCATTTCTGTGCTTCTGTCTTTCAATCAGGCCTGAAGCTCACACAAATGCCCCTGTGCTCTGGATTTACACACTCATGCGCACACTCATTCACAGATCCCTCGAGCATCACCATCCTCTGTCTGACACTACCCTTATTGCTTTCCAGATATTTGAACCTGCTCCACTGATCTCCCACCCACTGGCTAGGTGATGTCTAGCAAACACATGAACTCTCCCACCTGTCTTAGTCTCCACCCTCATTTCCCCCACAGCACTAGCATGGACCCTCTGCATGGTCCTGGTGCCATTCACTTGCCATCCAGCCCACACACACACAGCTCAGAGGCAGCTCTGTAGGCAGGGCTCCCTGCGCCTGCTGGCCTGCAGGTACGTGGGTCCTGTCTGCACTCCACCTGGTGCTGGGATCCTCCCTTGCTCCAGCTGCCTGGCACCGTGGGCACAAGGACCCTGTGGCCAAAGGTTTGGCTTTGATTTCTGGCACTTGCACCAGTCACTGCAAACCTCCAGCTGCTGGACAGCAAATGTGTGGAACTGGATGACCCACGTGCCTCCCAGCTGCTGACTCTGAGCTCCTCACTCCTTCCAGTTGCTGGCACCATGAATGAATGGGTTTTCTCCAGGGTCTTTTTCCTGTTGCTGGTACTTCTTAAGTGTTCCAACCTCTAAGATGCTGCAGTACTCACAAATGGGTTGAAAAGTGACCATAGAAAGACTGCTAAGAATGAGTTCAGAAAGAAGATTTGATGGCTGCAGCTATTGAGCAGACTGGTAACTGTTTACATTATAATCTCTTTGAATATTTGCTTCTCTCTCTTGTTCCTCACTAGTTACTGCATGTATTTTTCCTCACTAGTTACTGCACCTTAAACATTTCTCAGTAAGTTTTGCCTAGTGCCACAGGCTCCCATAAATATCCAAATCCTCATGTCCATATTATTTCTGCCTTCCTCTCAGTCATAATGTCCAGGTTCTTATCAGTTTTAAAGTTCAGGCTGGACTTCTCCAAGGCTATGCTCCACCAAATGGCAGCTGAACAGTTTCTATTGTGGTCTCTGACTCTGTGATTTGTTTATTACCTTCCCTTTCACTTATTAACCCATTGAAATTAAAAGTTCTTTGATCTGCTAATCCTGCTGAAGCAGATGGTCTCACAGACAACACATCCTTACATATGCATTTTTTCAGTTTTCTCAGGTGGGGACTATTCCAACAATTGTTGCATGGTCACCTGATGTTGTGAAGGGGAAGTGCAGTGTTTGAGTTTCACAGTTTGAGTTATACAAAACCTAATTTCTTTGATATATTGTAGCCCACCTGCAGATTACGGTGGCACTTTTTTTTATTAATAAAGATGGGGTCATTTTATGCACATAGCAACAGTAAGTTGTTTCTGAATATTCAGCAATTTAAAATATATCATAGATTTAATGTTTGTCAATTTCAGACTGCAAGTATGACAGAACAAGCTTGAAGCATGGAAAGGCCTGATAACACTAGAAAGAAAATAATTCCTCATAGGAAACTGTTTTACAATAACTACTTTTAATGTATAATTTAGAATCCTTAACAGAAAGAATCATCCAGCATAAAGACATTTAAGTGAATATTGCACATGGTATGGTAACCATAGTATTTACACAAAATGCATACAGTGTAGTCAGTTCTGTAGAAGTTATGACTATTAATCTATACGATTACGTAATTTTGGAACCAGGGAAGTTTCTTAACTATAGTTGGATAGAAAACAGAAATTAATCAATATTTATCTGTGTTGCTGTTCTTTTCTCTCAATATCAGCAGTATTTTAAAGGCACTTGTTTTTCTGTCTGAATGTCTTCCATCAACATATAAGCTCTAAAAATCAATACAATATCCATAAGTGCAAATCTTGATGTTAATTTTGTGAAGGGACACTTTAGACCTCTGCCCTGTATTGTCTCCATGTCCTTCCTATATGTAAAATGTGTATGTGTATTTCCAAGAGTTCATTTAAAAAGGAAAAGACAGAAACAAGAGAAAATTGTCAAAGTCCCCAGTCCATACAGCTTTGCTAATACACAGAAAGAAATTATCCTCCCACTCATAATAGTGACATGGTGACTGCCTGTGGAACTGCAGCTTTGCAACAGAGTTTGGATCTGTATGTCCCTACAAAATTCTAAACCAAAGACAAAACAGCTTGGTTTTCAAGAGAGCATATTGTCAGTTGCAGAAGAAGTGCAATAGTGGTATTTGTTTTTTCAGGTACAGCTGAATAAACACCAACTTTATAATATTTAAAATACATATCAGGAAATAAAAAGGTTATTTCTTTTTGGCAATTCTAGATTGAACCTATTATTATTTATCATCTAGACTGTAATACGTTTTTTATTCTCCATAAATACTTAGGAGGCCTCTAATCACAACATCCTGGAAAGAGTTATTGCTGTGGTGTTTCAAAGCTTGTGATTATCTTTTGGCAAAGATAGTGTTGTGTTTATGCATACCTTATTCTGCTGGTTCATAGTCACAAAACAATATTTCAAAGTGTCAAATGGAACAATTTCTTTTAAGTTGGAACTCAACACACATGGTCCTTCATTATGCTGTATGGAATACATTTGATTTCTGGCAGAGAAAATAGCATGTTACTGTAAATGTTTCAGGCAAGACCAATGTGGAAATTGCACGGATTTAACATTTTAAAATAATGCAGTTGGAGCTGTAGACTTTCCATATTCAAGACTCACACTGATTTAGAAATGGCTGGAGACATATGGTATAAATGTAGAGGCTTGCGGATGATCTCTTTACTCTTTATTTTCTTTTTTTTTTTTCTTTTTTTTTTTTTTTTGTGGAATAATATATTCTATAGCAAAAAAAAAAAAAAAAACCAAAAAAATACCAAGCAGTAGCAAACAAGTAAATTTTAGTGTAAAGACTTCTCTGTGTTGTAGAAGATAACACAGAGTATTTCTATTAGTGTCAGCTACTAATATCTATTTTTAAGCATGTGCATTATGATACAAGATAATTATGCAGACAATTATGTGCTCACTTATGCACGTCATGAAGTGGGAAAATACAATTTCTTGAACATCAAAACCCACTCCACTCAGTGCTAGAACAGGGGTAAGGAAAATGCTATGCTTGAAGTTATAAGAGAAATTTCCAAGAAAAAGAGACAAAAACTGACTTCATTAGCAATAAGAAATTTTTTAAAAAATAAGACACATCTGAAAAACTCAAAATGCAAAAATATGAGGGAAAGGAAGAAATTATATGGGGCTTTTCTCTCACTTGTCTAGCAAGTGAGAGACCTTTAGACCACTGTCTAGCATATCAAAATACAGAAAGTGCTAGTAAAGATTAAATGATAAATGATACCAGTAGAGTATGGAGTGGTAACATCATGTCATGCTGTAATATCATAAAAGTTGCCATTCGACCCATGAATTATGCAGAATTACCATTTGTTTGTTTGTTCCTTACATACAACAGAAGGAATAACATTGCAATTACATTGACTAGTGAAGCTGGACAGGCTCCAGAAGTGGATGCTCTACTTCTGGAAGTGCTCAAGGCCAGGCTGGATAGAGCTTTGAGCTACCTGGTCTCGTAGAAGGTGTCCCTTCCCAAGGCAGAAAGTTGGAAATAGATGATGTTTAAGGTCTTTTCCAGCTCAAACCATTCTATGATTCCATGAGTGATACTTGCTCTTCAGAAAAAAAAAAAATCCTGCAGAGTCAACATGGTGAGCAAGAGCTGAAGAACCTGCTTTAATATGGTCCAACACGTGGCTTGAGCTGGATGGAGCCTGATAATGTTTGTGCCAGGATGACTCCACTCTGCCCTCCTGCAGAGGGACAAAGGCAGAAAATGCCCTGTATTCCTCAGCTGCTTTGCTGTGTGGTCAGAATCCTACCAACCCCTGTTGAATGCATTTGACAGGAGAACCTGAGGTGGCACAAGGGAGGTCCAAATTAACCTTCTTGGCTGATGGAAATGCACAAATCCTCCCCTTCTCTGGGCATCACTGAGCTGTGAAGACTCTCTACTACACTCAGCCCTTAAATTACTCAGGCCTCCAGAGAAGGAGGCAGCCCAAGTCTCCTCTGATAAAAGAAGAGATCAAATGTTCCCTTCAATTCAAGGCCAAGTGATTTTAGTCAACAGTTCAACAGTTATGAGATTTAGATAGGCACTTGTATACCTGCATCCAAATTGTTTCTGGTTTTGTCTGGAATTAAATTCACATTTTTGACTCAGAAAGGTCAGTCTAAAACTATTAAGCTATAATATATTTTTAAAAAGAGATAATGCAGTTTTTCATCATTGCTTGGCATATTAGGGGATTAACTGGAATCAGAGGAAGAATGAACACTCATGAGGACAATCGATTCCCTGACCCAGTGATAAAAGCATTTTTTGGAGAACGAACTATGTTCTGTTCCCTATTTTAAAGAATGATACAAGCTTCTTGTAACCCTTGTCTCTATTTTTATTCAATAAAAAGTGCATTAACTTTTTATACAAAGAAGCATAATACCTACACATTGAAACACAAATATGCATCCCATTTTATTTCCATACCAGGCACAGTGTCTGAGCTCTAGCTGATCCAAAGGCATGAAAAAAATATTACTTTAACAAGGTGGTAGTTCATATTATGATTACAAAGGAGTATGCAAGATTCTTGTAGTAAGAATGGACTTTCAGTGGAATAATAATCTTTTTAATTTTGAATCTTGAGCCATTCATGTCTCCTCTGTGGTATTTTTGTGCCACATATGCTTGATCTCATTTCTGAACTATGCAGATATAGCAGGCCATGTTAAGTATCTATTGCACATAGTCCCCTCATTATGGTGAAAATCAGAAGACATACAATGCTCCTGAAATGCAACTGACCATTCTCTCACTCTTAAGTCAATTGTTTGCTGGAAATCAACCAAAATACCTACTCCAAAACAAGGACTTCCACACCAGCTTTTGCTGAAATAATGAGTAACCATTTCCACACCTTGTCTGATGCAGAAATCCTGAGATATATTATTCCTAAACTTCTTGCTCCCTCATTATTATTTTTAATCTTTACTCCCTGCTTCCATCCCTATTTTCTCCAAATGATTTATTGGTAGAAAGCTTAATAGGATAATAGAGGTCTACAGAAATCTGCAAACCTGCTCTAAACAGTAATAACTTCAGGTTGTTTTGAGTTAGGAGTAACATAGGAATGTGAAAAATTTAATTAACATGTTTCTTAATAGTGCTAGCAGAATAAACTACCTTTAAAAAAATCCATCACTGATAATTACTTTCCAGCCTGAGCAAAAGCTTTGTATGTTAGAAAAGGTGAAAATAATTATCTATTATGATTATATGGAGAAATAAAATATTTCCAATGATAGCACTAATCACTTCTGTACAGATAAAAAGGCAGAATAAATGAAAAATAATAGAAAACGTGGGTTTTCTTACTGAAATAATTGCAGTGAAGAGTTGACTTTAGCTAATAAGCTATAACACAAGTCATAACTAAAGAGAGAAAGGAAGAAAAAGAAAGGGGAAAAACCCCAGAAATCTGTGATTTTAGTTGATAACAACAGAATTCAGACACTCAGTTTTCTTTTGTGCTTTCCCTAAACAATGTGCTGTTATTCAGAACTGAACTGTGCACAAAAAGCAGAGGACTTCTAGGCCTCATTACATCTCAAGCTTCCCAGATGTAAGGACACATATTCACTAGTCCACCCTTAAAAAACAAACCTGCTTTTTCTGTTCTGTTAATTGGAGCCATTGGCACTTCAAAGAGCTATATATAAGGTGATGGCAGCAGCACAAGTCCTTTGGAACAGTTTGTCCAGCAGTTGATTTCTCTGTGCTCTGTCTAAGTTGTAGAAAACAATGAGGTTGCCTCCTGAAGCCTATTTTCTCAGTCTAGTAGATTCTCCAACAGCTACAGATTTGTGATTTATTGGGAATCTCAATTCCATCTGCTTTTTGAATTCCAACAATGAGATAGCATCTTTGTGAACTTTTTTCCTTTATTAACTATTGTAGTATTTATTTAATCAGTACTTCTTTCATCACTCTCCTCTATTTTTCAATTACTTAATGAGGAACGGTTTGCTGCCTCTGGAACTTACAGGTGAGCTAGGCAGAATAATGTACCTATCCCTTTTCATCTGAATCACCTATACAGAAACTAGTTCTTGTAACTCAGTGTTGCCTTTTCATGCTGTCTAGAGTTGTTGGTTACTGTTCTGAGTTCAAGACACATAAGAATTTGCTGCATTTTAAGCCTCCCTTGAAAAGAATTTGGAGTGAGAGGGTAAATGGAAGGAGAGTCAATTTCAAACCCCTATGTTCAACATAATACAGAAAAGCAGAAGGTTGGGAGTTTTAGCAGTGATAGATTAGCAGTGGAAATAGCCATCCTTAAGCAGCAACATACATCACCTTTGATTTAATGAAAATAAAAATATTGTTTACTAATTTTAAATCATACTTAATTAAATTGGGATGAACTAAATTTAATATATGCCATTTTGAGTATTTTTCTGGCTGTTTGCAGTACCTGCTCTGCCACTCAAGATTCTCCCTCTCACCTGAGTGATCGCCTGCCTTTGTGTCTGAGCACCAGCTAAGCTCTGAAAGTTAACCACAAGATGCTGTACTCAGGGAACTGGGCAAGTCAGTACTTTTCTGTTATAGCCACTACTAAAACACACTTTAAATTTCTCTTGTGCACAAGTCTGCCTAGTGATACACAACCAGAAGATGCATATCTCTGCTAGAGTATCAGAACTGGCTCTTCCCCTCAAATAAACAGAATTTGCTATTCTGCCACTAATGCTTTGGAGCACAGACAAGCAACAGTAAGCAGTTAGCAAGAAAACAACAATTGGTGAAACCCTCTCTTAGAGATAATGAAGGCTTAAGATCTCCCAGGAAAGACAATTGCTGTCTGAGGGTTTATCACAATAATTAATTTTCCTAGGAAGAAACTAAGCCCAAACTCTCAAGCCTGCTCCACAGAAGAGATGACAGATCATTTTTTGCAAAGCTAATTGAAAAAACACTACATAACTACAGCAATGGGATTAGCAATGTCAGAAACAAAGTAGGGTGAATGGATGAAGTAACCTATATTTATTGAGCTCTTTACAGAGACTGGAAATTCTTCCCTTCAGAAACAGTGTTGTGGACTTTCCTATTTCTTCACAGTCAAACCAAATTAGCTTATGGTTAAAATCACAAGAACTGGTAGGCTTTACTCTATAGCTGTTCTTCTGCTGCCTAGCATCTTATAATTTGCCACATGGCTTAGGAGGAATTCCTCATGGAGTTCTTTATGGTAACAAATACTAGCAGAAATGTCAAATGAAGGATTGCAGCACATGAAAGGAGATATTTGATTTGCTGTACTGATTTAGTTCTGAATAAACACAGACTGGTTTTTATTTTAATGCAAAATATGATGTAAAGTCCCAGAAAAGTCAAACTTTTGGTTTTGTTTCAATGAGCTTTTGATCTATATGTGTTTTGTGTGCACAAAACACATTCATGCTGAGCAGAAATAACCCCTTTCAACCTGTATATCTCCTCTTTTTGATCTTTCTCTAATGCCATTGCTTGAAAATATTAAATACTTCGTGCTGCCACAGAAAACACATTTTTGGAATTAAAAATAATCTCAAGGAGTTTACACACCTTTGGAGTTATTTTCTGGCAAAATCTGTGGAAAACATCAATATGGCAGTGTAAAAGGAAAACCTTTAAAAGGACTGTTGGACAGACTTGTAGCAGTGTTCAGGTGCATAGAAAGTGTTTAGGTACCTAGAAAGCATGGGTGATATATGGGATTTCCAAGAATTTTCTGATCTTCATTGATTTAAAGGAAAATTCTCTTTACGGGTTCCTTTGAAGATACATTTTTTTAAAGTCCAAATGCAATTTAACACTTTTGAAAATCCCTTTAGGTACCAGTTTGACACTTTAGGCACTTAATTTATTGGAAATTCTTGGTCTACACCTCTAGCAAACTGAAAGGAAAAGGAGGTGGGAAACAAGGAAAGAACAATCACCAGGAACTCAAGGTTTTTTCAAAATGTTATTTTAGTTGTATGTAGAGCCAATGTGTTCATGCTGGGTGTTGAAATGGGGATAAGCATTGACACCACTCAGTTTTTGACACCACTCATCCAAATTCTCCATTTACTCAGGCATTCTCTGTAGCCTTTACCATCATCAGGTCGGGTAAGTTCCTGTAGAGGGTGGTTCAAGGGATCCTGGGGTGTTGTTTTCAGTGCTGGGATCTTGGCTGACTACCTTACCTAGCTAAAGCAGGTAGTGAAAGCTCCACTAAGTCGATAAACCCTATAATATATATATTAACTATTCAGTTACAATACAAGACTGTTATTGCAATAGTAGAAACCATTTGAGAATTTTCAGTTGTGGGCAAAGCAATTCAGCATAGCATGGTTATTTTTGATGCATGATTTAATTATTAAGGAGAACCAGCATTATAATACTCATTAATATAATTGAAAGCTTATTTTGACTTCCTCTCAAAGTGGGAAAATTCATTTTCATTTCCATCAGCACTAACTTGGTATTCTCCATTCACATTTAATATACTTTAGATTTAATATAAATTCCCCTGGGAGAAAATTCAGAGTTTATGATAGGGCTCTGTGTTTTATATAAAATAAACAGAAGCGTGTTGTCTTTCCATGGTTATAAACATTCTATTTCTTCTTAATCCCAATTCTTTCATTGCAAATTAAAATATGGACAACATTTTAATTATGAGTTTAAATGCATAATGAACTGAGAACCTAATCTTAGTTCTACAGCTTTTGGCACAGAGTCCTATACATTTCTAGAACTTCATTACAGATAGAAGTAAACAGCCTACAAATGACCTTGTGTTTGCTTCTGCTGAATTCCAGTAAATTCTTTTAGATTTAGTGTCTTGAAAGCATAACAATTTCATCATAACTAGTGAACTGAATGAAAATTGAAGACATTCAAGCCCCGAATAGATAAAACATGTTGCTGAGAGATGGGAAAGGAGAATTTTATTTAAATGCCAGTAATATATACAAAGCTCCAGCCAGCTTCCTACAGGTATCAGAATGACTATTTAAATATTTCCCAGAACAGACAAAACTCCATGAAGAGATTATTAAGGGTATTCTCTCTCATAATGCTCAACTCATTTTACTATAATATAGACAATGTAAGAAAAAATATATTCTGTTCTTTCTCCTGCATTAGAGGGAGAACAAATTTGAACTTAGGTCCTTTGCTTCAGGTGAACAGCTTAACAGTCTTTCCTTTCAGAAAATTTGAAATTAGGTATGTGTGAGATGTCTCATATGAAGCAGTGAACTATCCTGGAGATTAGAACACACAAGTAGAAAAACTGAGTTCCAATTTTTATACATTCAAATTATTTACAGAAAGCAGAAAAACAATATCTTCATAGAACCAACAGAGATGTTGGAGCCACCGACTCAATCCTTGCACAGAAAAAGATGAGCAAGACAAGGTGGGATGCATTTGGGTGAGGTTGGTGGAGTGGGTTGAAGTATTGATTAAAAATGTAATTTTTTTTTAATTCTAAATTGAGCAAATATGCTGCCTTCTGAAATGCTGTATAAGAAGCATGAAGTACTACAGCTTCAATCCCAGCAACTTTGAGACAAGCCAAACTCTCTGTTTGATAGGCTGTGTTTTGGTGAATTAATCATTCACTAAGGAAAAACCAATCATTCAACACTGCTGTGGCTGCCTAGTATGCCAAGAATACTGATTTGATATTTTCTAATACTGGTTAGTGGCCATTTGTCTTGGGATAGCTTTCAGTGAGTGATGCAACAGTGAATTATGTAAACACAAATGCAGTAACAAATGTCTCTTGCTAATGTTGATTGTTTCTTAGTAATTGTATGTATAATTCCTGTAATTATAATGTTATTTATTATGTTAATTTACTACAGGGTTCCCATTAATTATTTCTAAATGTGATTGGACTGCTTGCTATTTCTGACACATTATGCAGTTAGGAATGACGTGGACCACATTTTAATTAATGTTGCTCTTATTTTTTAGTTGTTGTACTCTGTGCTGTTTATTTTATAAGTTTTGGTGGGTTTTTCTTTTTTTTTTATTTCCTGCTTTTCCTGGCGAAATAGCTTGTTGTAAAGAGGCAGCATAGAACAAAGGCATTTGCCAAGGCTTTTTTTAGAAAGCAAGCAAAGAAACAAGTGGAACCTTAAAAAATTGTATATGTATATGTACATAGATTTATTTATCTTGGAAACCAGATATAAATTACACATATAAGGTCTTACTTGAGTTTGAAAATGGTGAATTAACCTCTTGGGGAAGGTACTGGAGGTGTTACTGAGCACTCTATTGAAAGGGTAGGGAGGGAGTGCACATCTTGATTGATTCTCAGATAACTGGGAAAAGAAGTAAAAATGAAAAACTGCCTAAAGGCATTGCACTTTTCCATGTCTGATCCTGATTGTTCTTAGAAAGTTATCTGGACAAGAAAAGCATTTTAAAAAAATCAAGAAAGAAATCTGCAAGGCTGGACAAGCAAGGATAAGTGCAAGAGGTGAATGACAGCTAGAAGTAATCTGAATTACTACAAATGGAAGTTTTAACTTGAAGGATCTTAAAGTGTCTTACTAAGCACAAAATATTTCTGGCCTCAAAAGCCCCAGAAGACCATCTCCATGGCAGGCCAACCTATTTAAACAGAAAGGTCAGATTGTCAAAGAAACTGAACTGCCTCACAGAGCTGTAGAGCAGATGATAAACTGGGAGGTAATTTAATGAACTCCTCCAACCTCCCATCCTTCGACATTTCACACTTGGCTCCACAGCTAGCAGTGCAACAGATATGGGCTCACTGAGCTCCAGGCACAAGTAATTATCCTGAGAGGCACAGGGGCAAAACAAGCTTCAGCCCCTTGGTGCCATTAGGACAACACTAGTTTCGTAAATACTTCCTTAATCTGTTCACCGTTTCAGGATTGTCTGGTAATTCCTTTGAAAATAATGACCTTTGAGGTTGGATACTGTGTTTCCTGCTGACACACAGAGAAGAACAGAGTCCTTGGGGTAGAACCTTCAGCTTTTTCTCCCATCCCATAATTTCCCTGGTCAGGGACTGTACCTGGTCACTTGGGACAATGAACATTGCCCTGGCATTTCCAGATACAGCTCACAGGCAATCATGTTTTTTAGCTGACTGCATAGTCCATTTCCTCATAAAAAAATGTGCAATGAAAAACATACAAGTCATTATTTTTTGTACAGAAATTGAGGTCAGTGACCAAATTTTATTTTTTTTAACTCTCTCCTGTGAACTCTGATACTTCTTTTCAGTTAAAACTTTCTCTTTCATCAAAAGGAAAAATTATGAAAGTTCAACTAAAATGCAAATTTTTATATGTTACCACACTTTCTCATTCAATGGGCACAAATATTCTTGAAAAATATGTATAATTATAAAATTTTTTTGAGCAGTTACTACTATGAAATTAACAGTAACATATCAACTTGCATGACCTAAATATCAGCTGGTCTACAGTAGGTATGTACTGTGATGAAATAAAAAGCACAGTTAGGAACACAAATTCCAAATACTTTCAGCAAGCTTAAACAATGTTACAATCTCAGATCCCCATATATTTTAAAATATTCAAAACTTTTATTGAAACAATTGAAAACATGTATGTGTTTGTTTTTAAACTGACTCTGCATATCCTCTACTATTTATTGCTTGTTTATAGATTTTAGCCATTGTGTTTGTTTAGGAACTATTTATTTTCTAAGTAAAAATATCATTAGTGCTATCCTTCAAAATGTGAACTGGGGAAAAAATAAAGAAACATGGGATTGATTATGTTCTGAACATTCTGAAAAAACCTAGCCATACATGCTACAAATATTTTGGTACCTTATGAAATTGTGAAAAAGCTAGAATTCAGAACAATGAGATAGCATAAGAAGCTGGATCTTTATATATTCTTCTCCAAAAATGTAGACAATTAATAAAATTTGTTAAGAAAATAAAAACTGTTTACACTTTCTTTCATAAAATAGAGAGAGCCAAAATGTAATTAGAGGTGACCCAAACTAAAAAAGGTTATTATTTTTATTATTTCATGTGTATTAGTGTGGGTTGGGACCCTGATCAAAACTGTAGCACAGTTTCATGCAGTCACTCATGTCAAAGCAATTTTCACCATATAAAAAAGCATAAGGGTATCAAAAAGAAATGCACTGTAATTAGAAATTGCAACATTATCAAGGTCAGCACCACCAAAAAACAAGTTAAATATTATATGTTTCAAAGCCAAACTGGCCCTGGAGTACAATGGGATCTCCTACCTTCTGGAAGAGCCCATGAGGGAAGCTAGAGCTTCACCTCATGAGACTGAAAGTTTGCTTTCTGAAGACTGCCTGGACTGCAGCTCATCTGTGTTCGCTCCTCTGTCTGCTGAAAGAACCTTTATGAATATTTTGATCAAGTAATCAATCAAATAATGCAAATGATTTGTGATTATGAGCTATGATGATTAGTAGAAAACTGTGAAGAATTAGGCCTACGAATATCAGGAGTGTTGTGTTTGGAACCTTGCCAAGAAGTTACTGGACCTTTATGTTTCAGTTAAGAAATGATGGAGATCATCATGTTCACCAGTATGATTCTTGGAAACCCATTACCCTTCCCATCTTGATTTTTATATCAAGAATTGCAATCCATAGAGCTCAAAGGAAATAACCAATGATTGTTTTAGGATAAGAATACTGATGAAGTTATTAACTATTAGAATCAATCAATATGAAACTTAGAGAATGGGCATAATATGCAAAGTATATAGAAGAACTTATGTAACAATGATTTACCAGAAAAAGTATATAAAAAAGGGATGGGTTTAGTTTGTTGAGTGGAACACATTTTAGAGGAGCTATTCCCCCATGTTCCCAGTGCCCACAATGAAGAAGTATCTGCTTATTTGTATCAAATTTGTATTGGTTTTCTTTGGTCCTGTTTGTTGACCGAGCTGCCTATGAAAAAGGTAACAAGTTCATAGCCAAGCATTTTAAAATCAGCCAAAGTAGGTGTGCTGCACCAATCTGGCCTCAGAAACTCTACTTCTTCTAATCACTAAATCCTTGAACTAAATTCCAGTTCACTTAACTGTGGCAGTTCTAAAGCTACATCAGGAGGGTAAACAGATAAGGACAGAAATGCTATTATCCACCTAAGGGCAAGCTATTCCCACCTGCAGAAAAAAACCTCTATAGCTATCTGTCTGCATTCTTCTTTTCATATGGCATGATGGCTACTATAACAATCTGCAGGGAAACAGGATATTCAATGAGCAAATTCAATTTTTCCACTTGCAGGGAACAGGGGAGGGAATTAGGCTATACTTGCCTAACATGGTGTGATGTCTATGAGCTCTAAAAGGATTTATAGGTCCTGTTGGCCACTCCTGCTGAATGTTTTGTATGAGAATGATTCTGCAACTACAGGTTCCTCTAAACACGTTAAATTCTGCTCAGTTCAACATGACCATGCGGCTTATCAGTTTTCCTAAGATTCTGGTTGTAGACTTGCATTCCCTAAGAGTCTTTGCAACACATCACAATCTCGCCTAATCAGTAGGAAATAGTATTATTCATACGGCATTGTAGGATCTGAAACAGCAGTCCACAGAGCAGCAAGGTACAGAAGAGAGAAAAACTTACCTTGTAAAAATACCTCAATTTCATTTTACCCACATTATTATATAAACTACACAGGGGGGTGGGAAGGCTGCAAGAAGAAGGAAAAATGGAAGGGAAAGTTGGCTGTCCCAGGTGGGTGCAATAAAGCCTCCAAACCATAGAAGAAGTTTTGTATGTCATCTTGAATGATGGAAGGGAGTCCAGGAGTAGAGAGGAAGACAGAAGATGACTCTGACATATGAACCACAAACCACAGAATCACAGAATCAAGTAGGTTGGAAAAAGCTCCAATCTATGTTCTCACAGCACCATGTCAAATAAATAATGGCACTAAGCACCACATCCAGTCTTTCCTTAAACACCTGTTGGGACAGTGACTCCACCATCACCCTGGGCAGACCATTGCAATGTGTTATTACCCTTTCTGTGAGGAAATTCTTCCTAATGTCCAACCTAAACCTCCTCTGGTGGAGCTTTAAGACTACATCGTTTTTTACTATTGCTTGTTGCCTGGGAGAAGAGGCCAACCCCACCTGGCTGAAACCTCCTTTCTGGGAGATGTAGAGAGCAATAAGAGCTTTCTCCAGGCTAAACAATCCCAGCTCCCTCAGCTACTCCTCACAGGACTTGTGTCCAAACTTTTCACCACCTTCACTGACCTTCCCTGGACATGCTCCAGCACCTCAATGTCCTTCTTGCAGTGAGGGGCCTGGAACTGGCCACATGCTCAAGGTGTGGCCTCAGCAGTGCCATGTAGAATGAGAGAATGCGCTCCCTGGTCCTGGCCACACTATTTCTGATGTGGGCCAGGATGTAGTTGGAATAAAGGCCATATACAAATAATCACATAATTGTATTCCCATATATTTGTCTGTAAAATCAGGTCGCACCTAATTGTAAGTTCACCTGGGTAGATGCAGAGCTAATATGAACAGAACATATTCTGTAGCTGCTGATGTGTCAGAGTCACACATCAGTCACACCATAAGTGACTGACAGTACTATCTGTTCTATTCTCTCCAATCACTTAGTGCCAAGGAAAGTTTTAGTTGCCACCATAGTGCTCCCTTACCACCAATGGCCTGTAGGAACTGACTGGTGAGCTGGCAGCGCCCCTTGCCTCCCTCAGCTGGCTGCTCTGAGCCATGAGCACTCTCAGGGGTGCTCAGGAAGGGGGAGACTTCTGACATGGCTTCCAGCTTCTGGAGACATAGTAATGGCCCACTGACATGAGCTATCTTGCCTTGCTGTTTGATTAGGATAGGTTTTAGGACAAGATATTTTTGCCAGAATGTCTTTTTGACAGAAGATGAGATTAAATGTTGCAGTAAGAAAATGTGCAACAGGAAGCCTACTCCCACAGTGCTAGACATCATAATATGGTTTATGAGGTTTTCTTCTATCTTTGCACCATTAGTGTTGTCGTAGAGCTAAGTTCCACCCTCAGCTGTATTGTATGTAAGACAGGTCAATTTAAGTGACTAATTTATCACAGAAATCTTTAAACTACAGATGCTAAAAAATAAAATGCCTCTTAAAAATTAAGCAAAATTACAAACAACACTCTAAGATGTTGTAGCAAGAACATTGGTAGATAATGAGGAAAGTATTTGTTCCGTCAGATGCATTTGTTTGGTTACTTCTAAATAAACATGAAAATTGCTTTATACAGACAAGAGAGTACTCTCATACAGAGCATGTGGAAAAGCAGACATAGAATTTTCAGTTCACATATAGATATCAATGGTATACTTCATGTAGATTATAGAGTTTGGGCAAGCAGTAGGCAACAGTATAAAGCCTACAGCGGGTCACTTTACAGTAGGTTCCTCCTACAGGCTGTCCCCCTGGGCTCTGAAGCATCACTATCCTCATTTCAACGGGTAGAGTGGGAACTTTCTCCCTCTTGTATTACCTTATTGCTTTGTATTTAAACCACTTTAAAACTGGAATATGGACTAACATTTAAGCTACTGTATAAACCCCCCCCTAATTCACTAAAAGATATGTTTGCTCCAAGAAAAGATTTTGCACTCTAATGGAGATGGAATGAGTCCTGTCTAAGCTGCTGAAGCACAGAAAGAATTTGCCCAGATCTCATTCTGTGCCAGTTGTTTCCCTCTGATTGAGTCTCAGCAACACACTGATATGCATGCAAAGCCCAAAAATTGTCCTGTGCAGGCATTTGGCACCGTGAGGGAGCCACCTCCTTCCTGCATGGCATGGTGCTGTGACAGCGAGCATCTGGAACTGGCTGGGCTCAAGGATCAGAGCTCAGCCCAGGAGATACAAGAGGATGGTCTGAAGAGGGCATAGTGCCTCGTACACCAGTCTGCATTCCTTAATTGAATGGATTTTGTTGTATTTTATGCATCTTTAGAAAGGATCCTGTAGCTAGAGAACATGGAGCATTGATCAGTATTTGCACCAAGTGACAAGCAGAAATCTGGAGAGGGCAGAAACAACTGGATCATTCTTCAAGACAGAGGGAAAATGGTGTAAAAAAGTCATCAGGCAGAGCAAGAAGGAGAGTAAAAGCAAGAAAAACCTTCACTAGGATATATAGATATAGATATATAGAAATATAGCTATATAGATGATAGATATATAGATGGTATATATAGATATATCAATAGATAGATAGATATATAGATATGACCCAAACAAAAAAATATAGAAAACAAAAACCAATCACCAAGAACCCCTCACAGAACCCCATCCTTTTGGTAGGTACCAAGGCTTTGGACAGTCTTTAAACTAAAATAAATAAATTTATTCCAGAAACCTATATATGACTGGGCAAATTTATTCCTAAGTTAGGAAGATTTCAGGGAAGACCTCTGCCAAATCACAGTGAGTGGATTTGTCATAAAACCTTTTATTTAAATAGTCTTACTAAGCAGGGCTGAGGGCTTTTTCCTTAAAAGCAAGAAAAAAGAAATGGAGGAATAGATGTTTTTAGTGAGAGCTGTGTTTCAAGAGCAGAATAAGGTAGAGGAAGAAACAGACCTTTAATACTGGATTTTGTGTGTATCTAATGTCCTTGTGGGACATTTGGATACAAAAATCTGCATTTTTCTGCTGTAAGGCTCCTGATCCCCTCCTCCCCAGGAGGTCATGTGAGGAATAAAGCATCCATAATTAAATGGTATGTGACCTTTATCTATGGGTGCATGCCTACTTTATGTATCTTACAGTACATTTAAGGGAAAGAGCTTTCACTCAGTCATATAGAAGGACATAATTTATGCCACATAAGTAATGGCATAAATTATGAAGAAAGAAGAAGAAGAAAAATAAGAGCATGGAAATAACCCATTCTTACTTTGTGAGCATAGGATCCTCCTTTTGACATATTTTCATCAAAGAGTTTGACACTGAACATCTAATGCTTTGAAATATCAATACTTTCTAGCCAAAGGTTCAAAACAAGAAAACGCCTTTAATATATTGAAATAAAATGCTAAAAACACATTAAGTTACTAAAAATTCAGAGTTTAATGTGAGAAAGGGGAAAATAGTGCAAAACATTGAATTTTCAAGCCCTGAGGCAAAAAAAAACCACTATTAAATCAGAAGAGATGATCACTAGTAACTAAGGGAAGACAACTTACAAAACTGATGACATAAAAGTATATTTCTGTCTTTTATCATCATTAATTACCCAATAATCTGAAATAGATGGGTGAAAGATTTTACTCCTTCAGTAGGCAAATACTTCTGATGCATCATTTTCTGAGAATTTAACAGTATCACAGCTCTGCTGTTCATTTCTGGCAAAGCATGGACAGATTACAAATGGAAAGAGGGCTTGAAGGTAAAAGTTAGAAAATGCAAACAGGGCAGAAGTAGAAATTGTATCTAACTTGGTTTATTGGTAATTGAACTTACCAGGTGTAACTCTTTGAGCCTGTGTTTCTTTCAATTAACACAAATGACCTACAGAGCAGTATTACAGGAAACAAATCAAACCTACTGATAATGCACAATCCTTAAAACTGAGAGCCCAGGCTTTTTAGCGAGCAAAATTAAAAAGCAGCAGCAAACAAGCAGGTGAGGCAATTTACACTGAAGTGATGAACATCAGATTTAAAAGAAAACAAGCAGACATCTGGGTCTAAATCCATATTCAAACCTCAGATATGTCCTTTTATTGCTATACAGGTGAAGGAATACACAAAAGCTCCAACAGAAGGAAAAAATCCTTGCTCTGGGGACAGACAGTCGTGCTGGAGGTAATTTCATCCTAGATGTGCAAAATTATGGTGTTATTTAGTTGATGTGCGTAGTTAATGGATTTCTTGTAACTCAAAATCCTGAACCTATGGCAGGGACAGGTTGCCGTAAATTTTTTCCTTTGTCTGAGTGACAAAACCTCCTCTGAATGTTTCTCTTCTGAGCTTCTCAGATAGGGAGCAGGTAAAAGGTTCATCACAAAATTATTTTAGCCTTTGATGAAGCTGAAGCAAAAGAAACTTTCTGACCCCTCATCAACACAGCTGGATTGTGGCAATCTTGGTGTATACATCAGCTCTAGTCACATAAGTTAACATAGAATCCCATGCACTTCAATTTTCAAGTGTCTAGAGTATTTTATTACCATAAACCAGTATTTTCTGAGTCTGGTTCCTTTGTTTGATATGTCAATGAAGTATAGTAAATTCTTCTATCCTTGAGTATCTATTTACCAGAAGACATGATTGAACTGCTTAGAAGATTGAAAATGTTATGCTAAATGACAATAAAATAAATATAAACATTCTGTGACAAAAGCTAAATAAATGTTATTTTTATGTATTCTTAAAATATACAGAGCTCAAGGATTTGATTCTGCTTTTAGCATGTTCTTCCTTTAAAAAGGAAGGCTTAAGAATATTAACTCTGAATGAGGTAGATAGTTTGAGTATGATTAGATAATGAGTAGATAGCTCAGAAATAACACTTGTGGTCATTATTGGGAATAAAATGAGAAAAAGTATAATGCAGCTGCTCTTCTATCTTGCCATTTTTCAAATCAAGCGAGGCTAATACTCTGGACCTATTCATTTAATAACAGCTAGAAAATGTTCTAAGCCAATTTTTCCATTAGACAAATAGCTATAGGCTTTAACACAGAATATCAGTTTTCTCAAAAGAAGACTAAACTATTCTCTAGGCAGTGTGTGAGATGCTGGTTAGAGAAGCAGTAGTATTTTAAACTTTTACTGGAGCTTCTGTCAGGGCAGACAGACCAATACCATTATTGCACACACAAGAACTGGCATGAATGACTGGAGATTGGGAATACATTTTTCTTGTCAAATGTCTTAGCTCAGGGGTCTGATTCCTTGTTCTACTCTATATGTAACGTTGTTCATTCCTGAATTCTCTTTGGAAGCAAACCTACTTGTTGCTTTTGGATATAATCCAGATGTAGAACTCTCATTACTTTGCTCCAGGCACTATTCTGTGTGGGGAGAAAACAGAACGGAGCTGCACAAAATTCTGCCTACTTCACCCTTTCTTAGCCCATAGGGCCTACTCTGATTCTTCAGATTTCCTTCATGAAAGGAAAATAGGTACTTATATTCTAAAAATGACTAATGTGATACCTGAAACACGGAAATATCAATTCTGGAAGTCAGTGAAACAATACTAATTTTCAAGTGCTGCAGCTTCATCCTGAGGCCAAGGGTGTATCACAGGAAACCCAGAAGATGCTTCTGTCCAATACAGTGCAGTGTAGCAGCCCTCCATGATGAAGGGTTCACCACTCATACAGGCACAGGAGAATGTGCAGCTCTTGGCTTGGAGGCCTGGAATCACTCCTGGACAGCACATCTGGAGCAGTTTAAGCATAGTCTGTGTATTTTATTTACTGAGACAATGACTTCCACAGCTTCTGTCTGTATCTGATGCCTCCATTCAAGAATAGTCAAGATAATACTTTGTTCATGGCAGAATTGCAGGTATGATTAAAAGAGTAACTAAAAGTCACATTGTGAAACACTCCAGAAATTCTATCTCTTTAGCTTAACAAGAAGGTTTCAAGGCAACCTCATTGCAGCCTATAAGTAGTCACAAAGAGGCCAGACATGTCAGTGTGCCAGCACACCTAAGCAGAAAGTAGAATATAGATATATTCAGGTTAGGAGAAAAAAACACTTTTTTTTTTTTATTTAACAGTGAAGATATTAACCTCTGGAGCATATTACTGAGAGGAGTGCTAGATTTATCATCGCTCAGATTTTTTAAACTGAGATAAGATTTTATTTCATTTTTCCAGAGGACTTGTCCTTGTTTAAACTGGAATTAATTTAGGAAAGTTCTTTCCTTCACAGAAGGTCAGACTACATGACCCTTTCTTGATGGGTAATCTATTAATCTATTAATATAGCTGCAAATAGTGCTGGTGATAGAACTCAACCAGCCATTTATCCTGTTCATAGGATCCATCCCCTATAACATTTAGACTTATGATGATAGAACAACATTTAATTTTAATCATTAAGATTCTCTTTTTGGGCTGAATAACTATCTCTTTTTATTGTATAACTCACAAAATAGCAGCATCCTAGTTCTGTCATTCCTACACAAAATCCATATTTATTTCCATACTGTTACTTAGACTTGCGATATAATTACAATATTGAATCAGTTTTAATACTTTTCTACTTTGTTATTTTTAGCTCAATTCACTACTTATCACCTTCAACATTCTAACCTGTTTCAATTCAGGTTTCTGGCCTACTCCACAGTACTAATTATGCTTTCCATTCAATAGCACCCTTTTAATAATTTCTATGTAGATCTAGTCTACCACACATACAATACATATTTTCTCTTCCTTTTACATTTTCCTCCCAGCTTACTAATTTCAAATTGCTCCTGCATGATTGAAAATCATCCTATTGCACAGAAACAGAAGAATTGATGTCAATATCCAATTACTACTTAATCTGGCATGTGACAACAAGATTTTTATTTGTATATATGTATATATGTCATTATTCATATCTCCTCTCATCTCTCAGGGAGAAGTTAAAGAAGAAACAAATCTGAGTTTACCGCAGGAAAAAATTAAAGTATGAAAAGTTTAGTTTTTGTGATTTAGAAAGGCATGTGTAAAACTGATACAGAGATTTTATCCTCCAACTTTCTTTCATTTCATAACATGTTGTGACTACAACAAATCAATTTCAGTAGTCTCTTTACACATCTCTTTGTTTTCATCTGCCATATCTCATAACCCTCTATATAAAGGACATTATATATGAATTACTATTCTGCACATGGATTTGCTATTTTCTCAACAAAATATATTAGCTTTGCCATTTGCAAGTATCAGGGAAAACAGAAATAAGTTTTCTCTGGGTAACTTGAATACCCCCTTCAGTTCCTTTTATAAATACAGCAATCAGACTTGACACTTGAGAAACAGGGATGGAGTGACTGGATTTTTATATTTGTTTTTCCTATTTCACATTGTTCTATTCAAATAACCATGGAAAGAGGGACCTAAATTCTTGCAGGAACAGCCATTTCTGTAGCAGAAATTCAGGGCATTTATGTTCTTTGAGTTTCTGATTAGTTTTCAGCGATATTAGTTTTGTCAATTTTTTCACTATGAAAAAAGAAATAGAATTTTAAATTATTTTGATTTTTTAATAAAATATCTCTTTTTTTCTCTAAACATATGCAAAGGGTCCACACCACTCAGATATTTCAGTTATCAGTCTAGCACATTCAGATGGGTATTATCTAAGATGTTGATTAAAATGATGCTTTTTTTTTAATTAATATAGTTCTTTCTAACTTTGACTAAGCATAACTTACAGTATACCAATATTATATGTTCCATGACCTAACTATGATTTTCACATTAGAATAAAATATTTTTTTTCCTCAGATGCGCTTTTTGAATAATTTCTCTTGTGAGGTTCAGAGACTTTGTATTGCATTTCACCAAAGAATATTATCCATATTGTGAACCATATTCTTTCTTTCCATTGATATACATTTCTCATCAGATGTATTTTGGACCAGTATTAGTTTTGGATTCCTATATTAGTTTTGGATTGATGCCAATTCAAATGGCTGTGGTTTGGCCTTCGTCTATGTTCCAATACTAGTTCTGCAAGATGGAAACAAAGACCTTTTAGAGATTTATGACCTAATACTCTAAATTTCTTTTTGGTATGGAAATAGTACTGAGGACTGAACCTGAGAGCAAAAATGTAAAGTATGATCGATATTGTGCAAGTGTAGAAGAAAGGTTCTCTATCCTAAACCAGTTAACAAGCTGAATAGGAAGCAGAAGACAATACAGGATTGTGACAGAGATCAAAAGGGTTGCAGGATGAAGAGAGAGATGAGAATGTTGACTTCATGTTCAGAATGCTTGATTTATTATTTTATGATATATACATTACATTATGACTATACTAAAAAGAATAGAGAGAAAAGTTTTCAGAAGGCTAGCTAAGCTAAGAATAGAAAAGGAATGAATAACAAAGGTCTGTGTCTCAGCAGAGAATGAGACCCAGCTCTGCTGTGAGTGGTCAGTAAATCTGAACATCTACAGGAAACCAATCATGGATCCACCTGTTGCATTCCACAGCAGCAGATAACCATTGTTTACACTTTGTTGCTGAAACTTCTCAGCTTCAGCAGGAAAAATCCTAATGAAAGGATTTTAATGAAAAGATGTCTGTGACACAGGATGTATTGAGAAAACAGTTTTTGAGATGACAAAAATTTACACTTTCAAGGTTCCTCTGCCTGTAATCACTGTTCTTCATTATATAAAACAATTCATTACTATAAAACAATTTCCTACTCCCTAGCCACATACCGGATACAGAACACATTGATTTGGAAGGGTCTCACAAGGATCATTGTGTCCAGCTCCTGTCCCTGCCCAGGACCATCCCCAAGAGTCGCACCACGTGTCCCAGAGAAGATTAACTGCTGGGTTAATCATTACTATATTCTTGACTCCTTTGCCTGACTTTTTGCTTATCAAAATGCATTATTCTTAAGCTTGGAGAAAGTGAACTTTATCAACCAACTTATCAACAAATATCAATCAATTCTCTTGGACATAGCTTCCCTACACTGACTCTTCCCATAGGATTCTTCCAAGAAGTTCCTTGACAGCATCAAAGTTAACAGTCCTGAAGTTCATAGTTACAAATCTTACTTGCAACCTTGCTTCCTCCTTGCCCAGTACTGAACTCAACAATCTCATGGTCATTTTACAACCTAGGATTCCCCCAAGCTTTACATCTCAAACAGGGCCTTCCCTGTTTGTTAGTGTGAGGTTGGGCAGTACACATTTACTTGTGGGATCCTCCCCCACCTGTGTCAGAAAGCTGTCATCAGTGCTATCCAGGATCCTCCTGGATGGTTAGTGCTTTGCTGTGTAGATTCTCCAGCAGATGCCAGGGTAGTTAAAATTGCCCACAAGAACTCTTACTGTGAGGCTGCCTCCAGCCGCCTGCGGAAGGCCTCATCCATTTCCTCCTCCTGCTGAGGCAACCTGTAGAATTTACCCATTACAAAGTCACCATTACTAGTCTGCCCTTTTACCCTAACATACCAGATCTCAGCTCATTTATCAGACATCTCAAAACAGGGCTCGATATGTCAAGTGTTCCCTCACATAGAGGGCAAGTCCACCACAATGCCTTCATAGTCTGTCTCTTCTAAGAAAGCTGTAGTCCATGATACCATTCCAGGTATGGAATGGGAGCTATTCCACCAGGTGTGTGCAAGCACAATGGAATCCAAGCCCTGTAACTGCACAAAGATCTCTAGCTCCTCCTCTTTGTTCCCCATACTGCACACACTGGTGTACAGGCACTTCATAGCAGCATTTCGTTGTCTCAATACCCCAGTAAAGGTGCAAAGGGATGCTCCATAGAGCTGTCTTTTGTTTACATTTGTGGCTGCTTTTGTTTGACCTGAGGCATTCTGTAGAGTATTTTCTCTCTGAAACCCAACAAATCTGTCATCATTTTCTTCAGAAGCTTATCATGCTTCCTTCTCTCTCTTCCCTACCCTCAAGTTCATAGTTCTCCATAGCCTAGGAGTTGTTACACGGTGTGAAGAGGCACTGTGGAATGGAGTGCTTCCAAAGACAGGATCTTTAGTTCACTGATAAGTGTGAGTGCCTCAGCACTGACATCTTCCTCTCATGTCTCCCTGAAAGATTAATGTTAACTAAATTTCCATATCTTAGATTCCTAAAAAAGCATGTCTGACTAGATGCGAGAGCTGTAAAACCCTGGCAGCTGGAAGGTCCCATGCTGCCATGATAAGGATTTTGGTAACCCTCTTGTCTTATGCATTTCCTATTAGTTAATGTAGTCATGTTCCCCCACAGGACCCTGTTTTTACAGGGCCCATTCAGTGACAGTCACCCAGTTCTGTTCTTGACGAATCTGTGCAGCTGATGTAGGTTTCTAGATTCTTCTGCAGAGACAAAAGACTAAAGTGACTCCTATTATATACCATTTCATTGCATGGTTAATCAATGCTTACAGACTTGCATGAATACAGTTCATTGCAAATTATAATGTGGTTTTTAACCTTTATTTCCTAGCTGTGACTATTAGCAAGGTTATGTAATGCCTTGATCATGTAAAAAAGATTCTACATGGAATTTTTTTAAGTGTTTGATTTGGATGAATTACAACCTGTACCTTTTTAATATGCTCTTATCAACAGCTACTTAGGTTTACAGGAAAAATAAACCTCTTGTATTCCCAGATGTTCAGTTCTTCTGCCAAAATAAGAATTGAATTAGGAAAAGAGTAATCAAAATATTATAGAACAAGCAAGTTAAAGTTGTATCAATGGAATAGTCTTGAAACCATAAGAAATTACTTTAAATTCTATACAAGATTTTAACCTAATAACTTTAAACCAGATGACACACTTATTACTATTTCTCATTCAAATTTATGATATCTTTAATATTCTTAAGTACTAAGTGTTTGAGACATTAAAATGTACAAATTCAACATTATGTTGCCAGCTAGACTTGCAATTAACTGTTTGGGTTATTTTAATGAACATATTAATGTTTCTTAGTTTCAAAACATCAGTTCTAATAGAGAACACCTTCCTAAATGTTGAGAGAACACATGTCAAAAAGCTTAGAGATAAAGCTGACCCACTTCCTATCACCAAAGAGAAATCACAAATACCTATCTTCCCAGAAGAGAAAGAAGAGAGGGATTGCTATTCAGTAGAGAAATAAGTTAGCATTATCAGGGCAACCAACATAATAAAGAATCTGCAATAAATAATTTAATTTCTGTCAATTTCAAGCTTTCACATATAATTTGAGTACACAGGCATATCTTCTATGGTACTGGAAAACATAATGCAATTTCTCTTATTTTGGGCAAGTTTGTGACTTCAGCTATTTCACTCAACTGAGAAATAATTCTGCTGCCTCTTTTAAGTGAGTTTCTTTGCTCAGTTAGAAGCATATTCTTATGGCTCCAATTGCTATAGTATTAGAATGTCTTACAGATTTTATGCTTTTGCCTTGGTTACATCCATACAGAATAAAGAAACATGACGCTATCCATTCCATAGTAAAAGTTCATCAAATAGTTTCACAAGGGTTTCTAGGTTTTTGCAACCAATGGTATCTTCAATAAAGCAAAGTTAGCATAAGTCTTTAAAGACCCAAGGTAGTATTCTAACCTCTGTGATATGTCCAAATCCAATTGCACTTTGCCTTTCTTCCCTTTGGCATTGTGGACATCTCAAATACATGAGCATGTCCTTGATGAGGCATCTGTTTGTGTAGCACAGTAAAGTACAAGTAAATGTGCAACTCTTAATGCCTTCAGTGGAACACCTTGTTTCCTTGAAGTTATGTACATATATATATAAAGGAGTTGACACTATTCATTTATTTTCCTCAACACACTTACTGCTTTTCATGGTCATTTTTATCCACTATTAACCAATTAGCTGATTTCATTCTTAAAGACTTTTCTTCCACATATAAAAGGTATTCAGATTCTGATCTTTTAAGGTCTCTAAAGATTTCATAGTTACTTCAGATGAATAAATAAATAAATCAATAAAATTGGCATGTGTAGAAGAATAAAGTAAGTGTCTTTGGGTACTCCATTTTATTTTGGTAAAATCTCTCAGGATCAAGGTCTATTACAATCCCAGCTTTTAACATGAACAATTTGAAGTCAGTCTGTTACTGGTATTAGCTGTATATAATGTTGAGATTCTAAGCTTATCAACAGCCAGAAATATTGCTGATATGTATTTTTATTGGTGGGATTTTAATATTATTTTTAGATATGAATTCCTGCAGACTACATAAAAAAATAATTCACGTTATTTTCTTATCTTTTAAGAAAAATTCTCTTCCATACTTCAATTCATTCTTTGATCAAAACATTCCCTAGCAAAACCTTAAAAGCTGAGGTGAAGTCGAGAGACTTAAACCAGTCTTAAGCTGCCAGATGTCTGTTTTTCTGTTCATATCAGTCAGAGGAAAAAAAATGAGGATTAACAGGAAACTTGCCAAAATTTTATAAATATTTACTAAGCTTTAAAGATATTCACAACATATTCTTCCCAGCAATAAGCCCATCACACTTGTACATGTGAAACTACATTGATTTTTCCAAGTAGCTGTCTATGTAGTCGGTTGTTTAGCTTTTAAAAGGTAGTTTTTGCATTGAAACAGGTCTGTAAATATTTAATAGGTAATGTTTCACTGAATCACTGAATAGCTGAGGTTAGCAGGCATCTCTGGGGATGATCTGATTTACCCCTTTGCTTAAGGAGGGTGACCCTTGGCTGGCTGGCCAGGAAGATCTCTAAGGCAGGAGGCTTCCCAACCTCCCTGGTGCCTTGCAGCACCCTGCCAGCACAGAAGTGTGTCCTGGTGGTCAGAGGGAGCCTGCTGTGCTTCAGTTTGTGATCATCACTTCTGCTGCTTTCACTGGTCACCACTGAAAAGATCCTGGTTCTGTCCTCTTTGCCTTGTGTTCAAATTGGTGCTTTCTAGAACTTCTAGGCTCCCAGGTTTCTGGGATAATTCAGAAAAGTGGATTACGTGATATTGGAAAGCAAATAGAGCATTCCATTTTACCATGAATTTTAATAAAACTGAAGAGAAAAAAATGCTAAAACTAAGCTTTTAAGAAAATATTTAGCAGCAAATAAGCAAATATCTCTAAGTAAAGTAAATGTAGATTACTAACAAGTTTGTGGTTGTGCTCTCATAATTATCATTATTTTAAATGATTGCTTTCATCTTTATTGTTAAAGAAACATTTAGACACAATTTTTAATCAGCATTTTAAACAAAATGATAGCAAAGAGGTTGAGAAGGTGGGTAATTCATTGTGTAACAGCCGTGAGATTTCAGATCTGATTGCAGATTATCACCTTCATAAAGAAAACCTCTGTACACAGTGCGTAATTTTGGGGGTTTTCAGTTCATTATGCATTTTTGTAATTTATATATTTTCTGTAACTTTTATGTCCAATGGTACTTTTAACTTGCTATTATTAACATAGTTGTGATACATTAACACACCTTGTAGGTGTGCAAACTGAATCAATTTCTGGATTTTTGTTCTATAATCAAAGTCCTTGTCAAATTTAAGATTTTCTTATCTATGTTTCACAAGCTTTATATTCTTAGCCATAGTTTTATCATGCAGCATAATTATAATATCATTTGCTTATCCTTATGCTGTTCATTTTACTGAAAGAATATCTTATTCTGTTCCAAAGAGATTTTTTTTTCTCAGACAAGTTCTATATAAATTAAAGATAACTGTATTCACAATGGAAATATCTGTCTGCAACAGATTTGCTCTCTGCATGCCTCTCAGTCTACAAGTACCTATTTTTACTGAACAAAAGATATTTCAATTTTGTCAGTGTAACTGAAAAAATGCAACTATTTGAGAGTTGAACACTATTTTACAGTTTCTTGATAAGATTTGAATTGCTGAACTAGTCACAGGGTTGAAAAATGAACATCTACACCAATTTTTGCTTGTGAGAAATGTTTTCCTTATGGAACAGAAGTGCATATACACGCAGAGAAAGCATACAAGCCATCTGCCCTTGGAATCCTCATGTTTTTAGCTGAACTAAAATACTGAAGAATTACTGCAGATTTAGCTTCAGTTTGTGTTCATTGAAGAGCTTCACTCCAGTTCAGAGTCATTTAAAAACAAGTTTCAGGCTGGTTTGAACTGGGCTTTAGCAGTTTTTAATTTTCAACATGATCCTTTGATTGCAGCAGGTAACACCTGAATTGCTTTGTGCATTTAGTTACCTCAAAGCAACAGCAACTCTGTGGCACTGCTACAGGTCCCAGGCACTCTGCCCAAGTCATAACCTCCATCACAGCTGCCAGGTATTCATTCTCTTTCTATTTCCCAACTCTTCAGAAAATATTGCTTCAGGATCTGGATGTGGCAGGCAAGCTATTGTAAGGGCCAGGTTTATTTTTTTAGATGCTGATAATTTAGTGACCTGGAAATTATTCCCTTCCTATTAAATTTGTATCCTGGACATTTCAGGGAGAAACTAGATGCCTTCATCTCTCAGCACACACCAGTATCTTATAAAAAGCCTTGGATTAGCTCCACAGAAAGAAGAATTCAATTTTTCATAAATGATAAAGTCTGTTGCATTCTGGAAAACATTTTCCCATCTACATAAGAATTCTCAGTAAATCATAATCAAAAAAGTGACATATACATAGAATCAAATGTTTCAATTTTTCTTAGCTTCTAGAAATAAGATTCTTTTAAAAAGCAAACTCGAAGCAGAAACTACAAAGAATTTTTCATGGAAAAAATTATAAGTACATGGAGCATCCTAGCGGGCAGTTCTATTAAAGCAAAATCACTGAAGCCATTCAAAAAACAATTACATTGAATGGCTCCCTGGGGGAAACTGGAGCTCTGAATGGGAACAAGTTCCTGAAGGATGTAAAGGCTTCAGTCCCTCAGCTTCATTTTGCATATTGTAGTTAAAAGTCAGTGTTTTGCATTATCAAAATATAGGCTACTATGACAAGGTCAGTTAATAAAAGTCAGCTGCAGATAGATCACCATGGCCTGACAAGCCTAGGCTGTTCTAAAGAAAGGCAGGCAGACAGACAGACACCTCTAGCCCAACCATGCAGTATTTCCTTGAAGAAATTTTTTATTCCTGGGTTGTCTTGGAGTTTCTGATCCCAGGCAAGCTAAACAGATAGCCCTGGTACAGAATGGAGCTGATGTTTGCCAATCACTTCTCTCCTGTTTTGTACATATCACACACGAGGAGTTTTGCAAATCTGTTGTGTCTCAGCTAGAATGCTTCCATAATCAAGTAAAATCACAGATTAGCCTCAGAAGTGAAATCCACATACAACAGCAGTGCTGAATAATGGGAAATGATCTGAGAGTCTCAGTACTGCCATAATTATCTTTAAGAATAACTTACCAGTTGTGCAAACCCTCCAGATACTTTCTTCAGATAGTTCTGATAAAATACAGATTAATGTATAAAAAATGCTGGTGAAATATAGATTAATAATAATAATAATAATAATAATAATAATAATAATGACTTCTGATAATTAGAATATATCATCCTGCCAAAGTATGCCAACCATGATCACCAACATCAAGAAGTTAAAAGATATACTTCAAAGGTATAAACAGTACATGCTTCATTTGAAGCTCCTCTTCAACTTCTTATAGCCTGTATTTTCTAGAACTGATTCTATGGATTTATGTGCTTTGGTCAGCTTCTGAACATGCACACTGGGGACTTTTTGCCAGACCAAAACATTTTGAAGTGGTGATGGAGACCCTTTTACAGAAAGCAAGAACGAGCTTCTGATATCTCTAAACTCTTCTTCTCTTGGAAGTCTCTGAGGGCTGACTTGCAAATGCTGATTTATCGTGATCCTTACATACAGGGAAGTACCTGCCTGAAATTTTTCAGCTCCATATGGATCAACTTCTGCTTATGTCCTGGGCCTATGTTAGTGCCAGTTCTGTCATTTGCTAAAAGTTTGTAAGTAAGGAGTAGAACTATAGGAGAAAAAAAATTGCTATTTTATTGTGATTAAAATATTCATCAGATTCAGTAGTATTCATCAGATTCATCAGTATTTTAAATAAAATATGGAAATTACCATGTACAAAATCCCAACAGCCAGCAATTCTTTGTAGGATATTCTAATTATTTCACAGAATGTTGGATAATTTGTTTTATCTTACTGCAGGAGACTTTATACCTTTTTTTTCCAGGGTAGTACCTCTGCAGATTCATTTAATTTTTAAGCAAAGACCTGGCTTACTGAATACTTTGATCTCTTGGCATGTCAGCACATTTCTAGTTGCATTTTATATTGGAATAGCAACCAGGGATACCTGGTATGTCAGTCAGCCTACATTTTTATATTCTTCACTTTCTGTATGAAATCCTGACTCAGTCTACCCAATGTAAAATTTGCAACCCTGGCTGTGTATTACAAAACTGATTGTGTCCAAATTCAGCTTTGAGAGGAAAACAGATAAGAGTGAAGACATTACTGAACCCTGATAATGACTTGTTACCAGTCTCTTCAATTTAGTATCTACAAGTAATTGTGAGTTGATTTATTGTAAAACTAACTTCATAAACTCCCCTGTGAGGTTAGAGGGGCTTATCTCTTGGAAATTTCATTATCCCACTGTAAGAAAACTCATGATCTACCTGGTTCTGTCACTTTTCCTGATAAAGAGTAACATCTACATCGTGAGTCAGGATGTGCTGCAAGTCCCACAGTAGCAAATGTGTTTCAGATGACTCGTGTGGTTTCCCACACCAGAGAGCTGTGAGTCTCATTTGCATCAGGAGCACACCAGACCTTTGGCCCTGGCAGCTGGTAGCTCAACTCCACTGCACCAGGCAGGAAAGCTGACATTACACTTTTGCTCTCCAGAAAAGATCCTGCTTTGATCCCTGACTCTGTATCTATGGGAAATTCACCCACGTGGGAAATAGTTCCAGCGATGTTTTCCTGCCACAAAAAACATTCTGCTGTCATTAGTGGTGCTTAGGGAAAATTTGGCTTTCAAGCAAACCTCATCAAACACAGGTTGTGAGCTGTGTCAGGTGTCCTGGTGTCAAGAGATAGGATACAGCAGGATGCAGTGATGGAAAAAGTGCAGGCACCTGCATCAACAATGCTGCTTCCCTCAAATGGGCACACAGGGCTGTCTGCATGCAAACAGCTGTCCCTCCTTGTTCTTTAAAGGAAAGCATTCTGTATTTTAATGAAACGTATTACAAGGGGATCATGAGAATGATTCCTTCAAGAAAAAACACATGGAGGAAGTCAGAGGACTAAGTATGTGTAGCTGTGCTCTGTGTATAGAACAAGCAGAAAGCATGGTGTGGTTATTTTTCATGAGCATATTATCTATACTATCTCATTTCTGGTTTTGTGCAAAGCAATATACATAATTATAAAATTCACTGAATTAATTATAAAATTAATCAGAATTTCTAAAAAAACAAGTGGTTAATTTCTTTCACCTGTAATGTTTATGGTGTTGCCAGTGTTATTGTTTCTCCCTTTTCTAGGTTTATGTGTGGTCTGTCTCTTGAAGTAACAGCTCATGTTTCTTAAGTGAAACAACAGGTTCTGAAACACAGGCCTTTGAAACTATCTCTGGAACACACTTTAAGGCATCTATCCTAAACTTTCAGTGTTTTAGACAGTTATTTATAAAGTACCCTCAGTCTGGCATTTGAAATAAATATATTATTGTTATTTTATCTTGCAAATTGTGTGTTCCATAGCTGTCATTCAGTGAAGAATATCCTGAATTTTGTATAAAACTAATCTTTCTGTCATTCCTTGTTCAGTGTCACACTGCAAACAATGACAAAGGATGGAAGCTCTCACCAGAAATGATAACATCGATATCAAAATTATTGCAATGCCTTCTGTATTTTCAGGTAAGTGTATGAACCATAGATATGAAGAAATAAATAACATATTTTTTTTCAGAAGTCTTTAGCACTTCTGATGAAAAACTATGTCGAGCTAGGACAGAATATATGGATACAGTTATATTTACTACTCTGTATCCTCCCAGAATTATGTGCATTGTAAGAACTGAATTTCTCATTAGAAAAGAGTAGACAAGTAATATTGAGGTACTCTTTACAACCTGTAATATGTGAGAGATGTAAACAAATTGATAGTATTGATAGGTTCATCTCTGATTTACTATTTTAATTATTTAATCTTTACTCTTCTTGTAATGAGCAAGTTCTCAAAAATTTGGCAGCTCAATATACCTTATGCCTCTCCAACATTCATTTTCACCTGTTCACTCTCTCTTCTTTTTTTTTTTTATTTTATTAAAATTCCATGCAAATGAATACCATTCTAATCCAGTTGATTTTCTGAGAAAACAGCCACTGAGGAAGACTTCCAGCTGCAGCCTATGGAAGCTGTCTTTAGATATGGATGGGTATTCTATTCCTCAAAAGAAAGAAATCATTTGTCTGGAGTTGTGTTACCTTCTTCAAGCAGTTTTCACCCTCTTATTCCTCATATTGCTCCTTTTCTTGACATTTATTTACTCTATTAATTTGTCTTCTTCCATAATATCAAAGGCAATACTTGAAAAAAACTATAATTGGAGTAAGACAAAACTACTAGAAGCTGTATTGAAGAAAGATTTTGACCAGTCATAAATCAAACCATATCTGTTGAAAAGTTCATCAAACTTTCAGGCAAGATTAGGAAAAATAAAACTTGTAAGTTAAATAAATATAGTTTATTTTATTAAAGGTAATACTTGTTCAATATTGGTGTGATAGTGATCACAAAGACAGTAAAAACACTGCAGCCAACTTGGGGAGTACAGTAGGCTTCCAGAAACAGAGCAAATGATGTATCAGGTAAACAGGAAGCAAAAAAAGGCTTTCAAACTAGCACTATAAATAGCACTTTTTAATAACATCAATCTTGCAGATTTTTTTTCAGAATAATGTTTTACTTTGGCTTTTACTTATTCAAAGAACATCAAAGACACCTGTGCATGAAGCAGGATGTGATACCAGCCATGCAATTTATATTTTCCTTCCTCTGAGATGAGGATGAAGTTAGTGCACTTGCAGTGTTGTTCAATATATTGGTGACCTGGAAATTTAAAAGTTAAGTAAACACAAAATCAGTTTTACAGAGAAATTTTCCCTTTATTTTGGAAAATGTCATCTGATTCTTTCTCAGACTAGGTTATGATGGACCAGGAAATCTCCAGAGTTTTTCTGAAATCCTGGCACTGAATTAGTCATTGACAAAATAAAATGAGCTAATTCATTGATGGAAAGACAGGTGCTGTCTAATTTGTGACATTGCAACTTTTGATCACAGCCTACACCTTGTGAAAAAAATGTTAGCATACTTGTATTTGCAGGTCTTTGCAGAAAGTTTTGCCTATTCCTTGGGCACCACCATAATATTTGCTTGAGTTTTAAAGAAAAATGAATCTGTTTCGTTATTTGCTACCTTCTCCAACATTAACTCTGATGACTTCCATTGATTATTTTGTCAAGTTTTCTCACTGCAGTTCTGTGGATGTAAGATGTGGATGTAAAAACACCCACTCTGGCATGGAGTGTGCCCTTTACAGATGTCAGTGTCTGGAGCTGGTACAGTCCTTTGACACTTTTCAATACTGTGACTCTGTCACTTTTCTTTTTTTCTTTCATTTCCATACTCTTCTGCATGTCATATTACTCCACTTCTACCAGGAGATAAGGTATTTGTGTAATACAAACAGGAGCTTGGTTTGTCATTAAGGACACTGTGCATCTTACTGTACTTCCAGCGTTGTTTCAGCATTTGGGACAATGCTGTTTTCTCTTTCCTGCTGCTGTACCACATAAAATAATAAGTTCCTTGCAGTTAATGGCCTGCTGTCACACTATAATGCCAAATGTGAAAAAAAAATATTCTCCATTATTTTAGTGTTTGAATGTGACAGAGGAATTTACAGTTATCAAAATATATGAAATGTGCAAAGACTTCTACAGTAACCTTTTAAGACAACCTGAAAATCTTCATAAGAATCTGGTGAAACAAGCTAAACACACTCCTCATTTGTAGTTTATTTCCTGATAAAACTTTTAATATATTCATTAGTAAGTTTTCCAATTTCCTTTAAGTTATTACAACCAAAATGTTTCCACATGAATTTGTCTTTCATGTCAGCCAGCTTATTTTCATCTCACAGATGCAACAGAGTTTTTCCACCAAAATATTTTTCAGTTCTCATGATCTTACTAGTAAATTTAAGCTAAGAAAGAAGGCAATTTTAAGCTAAGTAGGAGGCAATATAAATTACCTATTTTCAGAAGTACAGGATGCAGTCCACAGATAAAATCTGTTCATTCTGGTATTTGCCGTAACCCATTAATAGCAATAATTTACTTGCCTGGGAAGCAGAATAAGTATTAGTGATATACATCCCTTACTCTCCTATTAGCTACTGAAATTTCAGGAGAAAGTCCAAAAGAAATGACTTCTTGCTGAGAAAAAGACTTTTTCCCATTTAGACTGCAAGTAATAATAATCCACAGCAAATGAAACACGCTTGTAAAACGGTGTTTTCTCTATGCAAATAATTGCAGTATCACAAGAGCTAAAGGTGCCATTACATTAGATACTATCAAAACTGGAAAAAGTAATGTTTCCCTCTTTTGACATTGAATTTTGCTCTTCAAAATTCAACCAGAATATGTAATTTTCTAATTATACCACATGGCACATAAGTTAATTAAAAGCATAATAAGCTATCATTTTATTTAATGGCTGATGTGAAGGTGAAATATACTGGATCATTTATGCACATTTTTAAAACAAATCCTACTGCTCCCTGCACCATTTTATGTCTTCTGTCTTCACATTCTGCCTTGGAGTAGATGCATAAATTAATAAGTTTTCTTCCAATAAAATAGATTTACAAACTGTATCTCTTAGTAATTCTTTAATTTATTTGTTTTCTTGTTTAGTATTAAAAATTATCTATTAATTGGAAGAGAGGTAATGTTATTAGTTAAAAACACTTTTGTGGAAATTGTTCTTTGGGCATTTCTGAAAAAGGAGATTTTAGATGCCATAGCTCATTACTCCTTCTATAGAACAGTTAAATTATTGTCTGTTCTGTTTGATTCCTGGTTCATTGACCTGATACATAGAGTCATTCACATCTCATTGCATCTATCTTGCAGTCACAAAACAACCTTTAGGACTTGTTTATGCTGCCAGTAAAAATAAATTTTGAGCCCTGATGAAGTTGCTTCAGCATAATCACACACAAATTATCAGTAATAGCAATTGAATAGCCTGCTTCTCCATGAGCAGAACTTTGTAGAATAAAAACATTTTATAATGGAAAAAATTACTGCACCTATGCAAAAGTTTAGTTATTAAACTTCAAGATCTCCACTACTGAATGACTGTGCAATCTGAGTGGAGTATTCTGTGCATTTTCACAAACTGCACACAACCACCCTATTGAAGGGAAACCTGTAGACCAGAGCTGTTCTGTAATTCATACTGTGTGCTCATTTATCTGATTATTTACATTAATGCCAGTGGGACTTACAGCCTTAATATGCTCCATGGTTCAGAGAGAGTTACACAGAAATGTACATACTAATTTACACTCCATATTTAACCTCCTATTCAACCAAAAGAAAATGTATATTGATCCTTGCAAATCTCTTCACAATAACATTTTCTTCGGACTACTGTGAAGCTGGAAGATATTTATATATCATATACTAGTCTTTATGTATATCTAACATATGTTTATGTGTAAATGAAATGTGCTTTAAAGGCAATTCCCATGTACAGCTTTTTCAAATACATGGGGTTATGCTTAAGTTAATAGGTATAGATATTTCAAAGTATCTGAAACTTTTTTTCATCGTGTATTGAAAATTAAACTTTTCAAAGGCTTCTTGAAAAGAAACTCTGTCAAAATATTGCTTTTCAGATAAAACAGATTTTCTTTCTCTTTTAGGAAATCCATCTTAGGCATGAAAATCTGTCTTGTCAAAAATTGATCTAATCAATCTATTTCCACAAGAAAACTTCAATTTTATGAGATATTGGCTAAAAAAACAGAACTAAAGCTGTTTTATTATTTTTTGCAGGTTTCACTGCATAACCTGCATCATCTATATGCTTTAAAGTAAGCATATGTAGTTTATAGTTTTGACTTTGATGTGCTTGTGGCATATTCAGAAAAGAAAATTTCACACAAAATATCACTCATACCATGCCCACAATGACATATAAACCATAGCAATCATCAGATAATTCTTCAGACATGAAATTTCTGGAAACACTACGTTTTATCAAATACTTTGAAAATGGACACTCATTGTCATACAGTTGCCAGCTACACTAAAGTTTAAATACTGGCATTTTAATAGAAAGAGATTCAGTTTCAGATACTTCAACTTTCATTCATGTAATTTAGGACCCACCATGGCTCCCTTAAGATATGTTATAATAAAACTTCTGCTGTGAGGATAAAATCACAAGGAGGCATCCAGGCTAAGTCAGGAGACATAACATTTAATAATGAGCTGCATGTGAGGACCCAATGACTTGATGAATGGTAGGTATTGTATGGAGCAAAAAAGTCTTACAGAACATCCATCACAGGTGTAGTAACACAAGGTATTATCAAGTATCTGTATTTTTTTTAATTATTTGGAGGGGTTCATTAACACAATAGATATAAATGTGATTTCCTCTTTCTCTTTGCATAGTTGTTTCTAACCTCACACAATGATGGGAATTAGAAGATGTGAAGAAGATTAGATTGTAGATTGGCATTTATTTCTTTGATTTGTAAGTATTTATAAGGCAATAGTACATATATTCACTAGGCTACTGCTTTCCAAATTCTTCATTGATTTCTCTGCTGTTATTTCAAAGTCACCTTTATTGAGATATGCATCTGCTACATTCTCCTGTCAGAGACAGGATACTAGGCTGAATAGACTTTCAGCTTAATCCAGTCTAGCTGTCATAAAGTCTTACAAACTGTAAGTTCCAGAAATGAAAAGGATCAAAATTATTAGTGGAGACTCAAAAATATAATACAATCATACAAAATAATTACTATCAGGACTCCTTTACTTTACAAACATACAAAATGAACTTACTTTGAGGGTAAGAAGAGGGGAAAAAATCCTTCCATTAGAAAATATAGTCACAAAGCTTTGAACAAATAAATTCACACACTGCAGAGTACGCACACACACGCATGCAGGCAAGCATGCACGTATGTACACACACAGGTGCACACATACACGCATACATACACACATGCTTAGAGTTTACACTGCATTCTTCTGATGCCATGATTATTTTATTTGTACACCCACCTTTACTGCACATTCTAAACAAACAATAGACAACAGTGTAAGGACTTTTTTTTGCTTAAAACTGCAACAAAACAAGTCTCAACATTTGCAAAACATTCCTTTATTATTAGAAATAAATTATTTTGTATAAAAATTAGCATGCATTGACCATTGCATTTATTTTAGCATAACCCAGGACTTAATTCAGTCAGCCGTCACAAGAAACAAACTCATCTTCTTTTACGAGTTGAACAATGTAGGACAGGAAAGGAAATTGTCACAATCACAAAAAAGTACTTACAAATATAACATCAGACATGATTTATTTCAACAGCATTTTTTTTCACAAGCTAACATTTGTTTTCCTTTTGTGATTTGCTTCCATTTGTGATTTGCTTCCTTTTGTGAGTGAACAGTTCAGAAGCTTGACACTCTGTCTCTATGGTATAAAACTGGACTTTTCCTTCCCCTGTCTCTTTTTGCCTTTTGCTTGTGTTTAATCCTTGTTCTTTAGGAGACTGACTATTGATTTGAATGTAGACTACTGATATTTTCAAGACTGAATTCTGGTGGTGGTAAAGTCTATGTTTGCAAGATCCAGTCCTGCAGATCTTCCAGTGAATTTCATCCCTGCTCAGTTTGCCTGATTGCTGTAACTGACATAAGTTGTCTTGGTAGAGGAGGCTGTAAATCAAAAGAAAAAGAAACAAACCAAAAACAAACAAACAAACAAACAAACAAAAAAAAAAAAAAACAAAAAAAAAAAAAACAAAGTTCAGGATTTTTAGAATCAAGAGAGGAGGAAAAAAATCATATTTAGCATTTGAATTCAGACAATGTCCTGCTATATTTCCAAACAATATGGTCCATGTTCATGGAATAAAGAATGTATAACGATGTATGTAAGCAGTATATAAACTGGATCTCAATTTCTGTCTTCATGACAATTTATTTTTTCTATGATTTGGGAAAGCAGAGGTCAATAGAAAGGAAAAATGATGAGTGGTTTCAGCATACCCACAATAGAATTTCAACACCTTGTGTTATTTTGTCTGAATTCCATATAAAAATGTTTTAATTTAGAGACCGGATTTTTCTTTCTCTTCTACTGTTTCAAGACAACATTGCAGTTAGTGGTGGTTTGTCCATCCAAAAAGAGACTTATGCTCCTTGAAAGGAGCAAAGCCTAACCCTTTCCAAATTAGAGAAACTGAGCAGATAGTCCCTACAGAACATATTATCTGGAGAAAATTATGGTCTCCTTATGTTGATGGCCAGCTGATCATGTCTTCTTTTGATCTAAGCTGATACTCCTTGTTCAGAATGAAGCAATATATTGAGAGAATTAAACAGCTCCACTATTGCAAAACTGAACAACTAGGAATCTTAAGAAAGTCTGTTTCAGGTTCTAGCCCTTACATCCTTGCTATTAAGAAATATAAAAAATATGCTATAAAAATATGACTCCAGTCATATCAGTCAAGGTTAATTAAATGGTTGGAGGAGAAAAGTGATTGCATCAGGTCTCATAGTTAGTTCTCTTATTTTAAATCAGCTGGGTACATGGAAAATCAGGCTGATGGGGGACTGAGTCTCTTATTTCTCTATAATAAGGTCTATGTTACACAAAGAGGAATTTGACTTTCTAAATATGTTTTATATTCCGTGTGCTACAGACATGTTCTGCTTATGATAGTGAAGATTGCAGCTAGCAAGATGAAAATAACAGGATGGCAAAAAGTTTTCTGGTCTATAGATTCAAATTTTCTATTTCCATACCTTTCTTCAATTTGTTTCTTTTTTCTATATAGAGTCTGGTGAGAACAGCTGAGAAAGATAGGAAAAGCATTCTTCATGCTAACTCCTAAATTCAGCCCAACAGTCTGATGATTTGTGAAGAACAGACTACAGAAACTGGGCAATGACCGTTCCTTTCTTCTGCATCATGGATTAAACTAAATAAAGGATCACTAAAATGGATGCAAATTAATAGTGGTTAGCATAACTAAGTTTACTTCTTGATACTTGTCATGTTTTCTTAGATTTGCTGAGCAATTTAAATCTAATACTGCATCTGCCATTTTTTAAGACACAACAGAACCAGACTATTTAATTCACATATTACGATAATCCTTTTCCCTAAGAATATATATAAGTATGAATAATCAAACAAAAGCTGCAAGACGTAATTTTTCTTACTTTCACTTGCACAGGTAGTTCCAGTACTTTGTGTCTAGAAAAAGCTAATTCATGAAAGGACTGCTTTTGGCACACAAAGCAAGTCTTTCTCATAGTTGATCACAATATTCGAGCACCAACATGAAATAGCTTTATTTGCATGTATTGGGACACTTGAAGCAAGTATAGCCTAATTTACATCTTTCAGATCTTTCAAATGGGATGTACTGCTCCTGTCTGAACTCTCTCATGCTCCCACAGCTGGATTCCTGAGAGGATTCTATTTTTTCTTTTGGCCTGCTGAGTTCCTACTCAAAATAATGCAGGACTAATGAAATGGCGCCAGGATCTTCAAGCACAGAAGGATTTTTTTTTCCCAGCAAATAAATAACAGATAAATGTTCATCTGCAAACTCTGCACACTTGGGAACAAAAGGATAGAAAGATCAGAGCTTATTTTTTTCCCTTTCCCTGAAAGTAGGATCAGATACATGATCAGGTTAAGTTAGACTACCACATTATCCTGTATGAGTTGAGTTGAGTTCTCTGATAAGTTTACATGTGCTTGTTTTTAGCCCACAGCAATGTAACATAATCAGATCTATCACAACTTAGCAAGCTGAATTATGTGAGGACATTTGCAAGAATACAGTACAAAATACAAAAATAGTAATTACACACCTCAGCTGATATAATTTGTTAAACTACTGTAACCTTGTTGTGTATCTGAGAAGTAAACAGTTTTGATAGAATTAATCTAGAGTTGATCAAGAAACATAAATTATCCAGTTGAGTTCTGAGTGTTGTTACTTTAAAAAATTATAATGCAAGAATTTAATGTAGACAGTGGTTTGAAATATATTAAAACTAATCTCATCTCCAAACAGTGTTTGGGGTTTTTTACTTTATAAATATTGCATGTGTCTTTTTAGTTCTGTGGAATTAGTCTAGAGTTCATGATTGGGGATCTGAAAGCTTCAGCAGCTGGTGTCCTGCTCTTTAAGACGGTTAGCATTTCACAATAATAACGTGAACCACATTTGGCAAGCCTAGATGGCCAGAAAAAGTAATGGACTTGGCTCAAAATATTTCTGAGAATAAACACACTTTTATAGCTCCAGTTGCTGCTTTGCTGTTGAAACAAAAAAAGAGGAAGAAAATAAAAGAGCAATGTAGAATGATTATTATGATCTGACCTATATTCATTTAATGTACTTGTCATTGACTTCTGTAACCACACCTGGATAGCTTTTTTAATCCTTTTTCCCAGAAACAATTTATTTTTCACTGAATACGGACCTATTCCCACAAATAAACCCATGAACATATTCATGTGGAAGACAACATAGAATAATGTGTGTTACATGGAACAGGACAAACTAGATAGAGCAGAGTTGTCTCTGGATGGGGAAGCAAAAGGGATTATGTGGCTATCTCATCCTGTTTCTCACCTAGTTATGAGCACTGCTATCATTTCTAGTGTTTGTGCTTGGTAAAGGGGGGAAACAATCACTGCTCACTTCTGGTATACTGGAAGTAGACTGATACTTTGCAATCAGCTTCATATGCTGTCACTGAAAAGAAAGCTCTATCTTAGATGCAGTCACTGCAAGAAGAAGTTTTGTGGTGCTGAGAAGTTGTAACAAGTGACACAGTGAAAAGGACTTATGCTGCATTGTGCACTTAAAATTCACAGGAACTTTCAAATGCTTTGACAATAATTATTTCAGGGAAGAGAGAAACCCATCTTAAGGCCTAGAACTCAATTACATAGGGAGAGCTTTCTGGAGTGCAGATGACTTCACTGAATTTTTGCCTATGAAGCATTATGATGGATGAAAATCTTGTCAGGATATACTCCTAGTGAGCTCAGAATTATATAGGTGTGTTACTGTTAAAGTCATGTTTAGAGCACAGTAAATAAGCATTACCTTGCAGTATTGGACTGTTTGAGAAGCAGACTTGCTTCCTGTAGCATCTGTTTCTATGAATTATAGTCATAGTTTAAGGAATCCCAGTCACAGCATTTCTTAATTAGGTACAGTAGATAAACATCAGATATCCAAGACTTTCTTATTAACACTCTTTCTCACCCCACTGTGAAAACCCTGCTTTATCCTCTCCTTGGAAGTTTATAATTTTTCACACTCAGCAAAATCCATGTCTCTTTTCCTTTTTTCCTTCTGAGTTTTCTGAAGAGTTGCAAAATTACTGAGTGTTTCATATTTCTATTATATTATTTGATCCACAAATAATTTCTATGCCTTTCTTGTTTGTCCTTTGTTACATATCTCAGTCTGAAGCTCTATAAGCCCGTAGCTCACTCTAGCAGTTTTACACATTTTGAAGGGTCATGAGTTTTCCAGTGAAACGGTTTGCACCCAGTATCCTCCATGCATCAGCAAGCATAGTATAGTATAGTATGGTAGAGTTATGGACTTTTATATAGTCTTCAATCTGGCAAACTCTGATAGATTTCAATAGGGGTATTCATTTGTCAGAAAAAAGTACAATAGTTTAATGTAAACTTGGTACTGGCTTGTCTTAATGTGCTTAACCAAAACAGTACTACTTAAACACCAATTTCATCCAAAAGCGATAAAAATTAAAAATAAACCATGTTGTTTGCAGTAAAATGACTGAAATGCTTAGCTGCCACAGCTGCTGCCCCTCTAATGTGACATTGTTTTCTCAGAAGAAAACAATTCTCAATTTCTCTGCACTGGGTATAAGGTTAATGTCTTTGCTCATAGTTGATTATTATTGTTATTAGGAAGTCCAGTTTATAAAATGGTATATCATGTGGTGGAATGGGAGCTATAACTTCTGTTTTTATCTGTACCACAGCAATTTTGAGATATAGCAAGATTCAAGAACTTTCCTGACATGCGGAAGAATTTTTTTCCCATTAAAAATCTATGATATATCAGAACATGTTTTAATTAAGCTTCACACAAGTTATCATGATTTTGTACCAGGATGAGTGAGACCAGAACAAAAAACTGGATGGGAAGCATTATGCTGGGAAGTGTTACTCATGAGTTGTGATAAATGAGCAATCCAACAAATATGAAGGTAGAAAGGTAAAAAGCATTATTTTCTCTTCCATATCTGACTGCAAAATAAAAACAATGCTAGCTGTTTTCATTGTAGTTTTTTTTTTAACAGCCTTTGAGTTTTGAATATACAATGATGACCATAAATACACCTCATGAACTGTCAGGACATACCACTGGCACAGCAATGTACAACACATCAAAATAGCACTAGCTAAAACAAACAATTTTTAAAAGATGTGGCGTTTCAAAATCTGCTTGTGCTTTTTTTTTTTCTACTAGCCTCCTGTGAAAATCAATTTCTTTGAAACAGCTCTAGACATTCCTGCATTCAGCAGTACATGAATTCTGACACATCTCTGGATTCATGCAGAACAAGCAACAAAAATAATTAAGTTTATTATTAAAAGAAAGTGCATTCTTGTGAACGTACATCTATTAAGATGTGCTGCCACTCTTGACCAAGTCTACAGATGACTTACTGTTGGTTTCAAGACTTTCACACAGTTCAGTCTTGACTTCTCCATTTGGTCTGTCATTTCCTTTCTGTGACAGTTTGCTTTGCATTGTAGCAGCTGTCACCACAGCCTTGAAGCTCCTCTTCCGTTTTTGAACATTCTGCTCTGGATGAAAAATGATAATATAAACCTTGGGCATGTAGAGCATGCCCAGAGACACAGAAGCACTTAAACTCATGGAGATAGTCAGTGTTGTTGTCTGGATGTACATCTGGGGAAGAAAAGAAACAACATAAAAAATCATTGTTGTATTGATTTAATTCAAAAAGGAATACAAAGTAGCTATCTTAAAAGTACTAGGTGGAAAAGGAACATCAAAAGGACCCTTGGTTTTGGTTGTTTTTAATTATAGCTGAGTATGGCTGTTTCCTGTTGGGTTCATAAACTTAAGAGTAGGTGGTAGAAACAACATAATAGTCATGAAACTTCATTCTCATAAAAGTAAGAAAGATGGTGCAGCAAACACATTTTAAAAATACCAAACCCCTATGTCTGGACAAGAAGACAGGAATGACAATAGAGTTAGCCTTGTGTCATCTATTTTAACAGACAGAACCCTCTACACCAATATGCCACCCGGTGATTCAACAGTGTGTGCAGCATGGCTCAACTGACAGCAGCATAATGCAGAATCTAATGGAATCTTTTATATACTCTGTGAGCTTCAAGCTGGAAAAAAAACCCCTTGTTTTTCATAGTGATGCTTGAATATTCCTGATGGTGTTGGAGGGTTGATTTTTTTGTTTGTTTGGTTTTTTTCCATCCTACTTTTGAATTCTAATCACAATGCTCTGTTGGCACACAATAAAGTTATTAATATGTCATAGTCCTAACCAAGAAATCAGAAAATTGAGGAACTATGAAATTATCTCACAGAAGATCTCAGTTCCCTATAGATAGAAAGGAAAAATCTGGCATTTCAGAGTGAGTCTGTCTATTTTTTCTTATCATCTACAAAAAGAAGGTAACTCTGGTATTCCATAATACTACAAGAGAAAAAGCCACTAAACACTCCTTAAGAACAGCAGACAGAAATTTATTTGATGAAGTATTTAGCTAGTATATTACCAATACTAGTTGTAGTTCTGCTCAACAGTAATTTTTTCTTAGGAAATTATTTTTTATTAGCCATATTATGAACAAAAAATACTTTACAATTCTGTGTTAAGTAGGAAATCTCTCAGTAATCCTTGTTATATTGGAAAAGACACTGAAGAAAAACATGCTCAGTGCCTTCACAGATGATTCAGTGATGTTGTCAGGCATGATTTTAAGCACTGGCCAACACTATCACATTAACCTGAAGATAAGATGGTAAGTCTGTCTGCAATGTCAGCTTCAGATCATCATTTTTTATGAAGTGCCCTTGGGTGACTTGGCCCTTGGCAGAAAAGTAGAGATATAATAAACTGTTGTGCACTATTATAGCCAAACAATTTAATGTCTTTCAGCCTACAAAGTTTTTCCATTAGATACTTTCTCCTTAGGGATCACAAATAAACTGTGCTCTCTCATATAAAGCAATCTTAGGTAAGAAAAAAACATGGATTCTGAATGACCTTATTAAGTAACTGTATAATTGCACAGAAATACAAATACTATGCCAAATACTACCATAAAAAGAAGCATAGCCCAATATAGTATTCAAGAAAACACTAAAAATTCTTGAATAAATGTAAAAAGCAAAACCCGCTTTCAGGGTCAGCACTAGCCTGAAAAGACAATCAGGACTGTCTATTGTGCTGAAGGTACAGGAGTAACACCTTCCTTCATTTGAATCACACATCAATTCAGTACTTGAGGAAATAATACACTCTTTTCTCACATCAGTGAAATAATTCTATTCCTATCAATCTCCAAAATGACAGTGGTGTGCCTGAAAGCAGAGCTATATTGTGCATGAACACTTCTAATGAAAACATGACATGGCCACAGTAATAAGGAAGTTTTTTTGGACTTCTGTGGAAGGACCTCTGTGCAGATGCATGTTCACATGCAGACAGCACCAATGCACATGTCTGTTTCTCCCTGAACCAAACTGACTGATCTCCAAACAAACTGGTCCAGCAGTGGCTTTTAGGGTTAAGCATTTAATTAAGAGGCATCCAAAAGCAAAAGTATTTTGATTCCTAAACATGAATATATTTCCTGATGGGATTTTCAAAACTGAAATCATTGTAAGCAATACATTTTAAAAACTGTACTGTGTATAGAAATTCCAATAAAAATTATTTTTGAAGCCTTACCATTTTTTAAAATCCAAGTCATGGCAGTTAAGTGCTACCTAAGCCTCACCCATGCATTCTGTAACAATGCCTGGCATTTAAATATATTTTGGGGTTTTTATTTCTTATCAAGTACTCAAGTTCTAAGAATTGTCTTTCTCTCATGGTTCAGTGTAAGAGTGATATGATAAAAAGGATAAAGCTCCAAATGTTACAGGATAAAATATGTGCATTATTTTATTAGTAACATTAACAAATTTATACATTATAGGAGATCTCAATGATCCTTCTAGCAATAAGAGATGCCACGGTGCCAAGATCTTTTTAAAGAGATTTCTCTTAGTGTGTCAATGTCAGCTTGAAGGTTTGCATTCAACTAAGCTACCTAAGTGAAACAACTCTGAATCTCATCATAAACTGAAAAAGTAAGATCCTAAGGGCTTCAGCATAGGTATTTTTCATTACATATATCATTACATCTAATCTATTTTCTGTGGACTTAACCACTGACCAGCACAAGTGCATCTTTTAAAAATCCAAATCAGTTAGTTTCATATTGCCAATTACAGTTCATATGCAAGGGGGTTTATTTCTAATGATTTCTGTGGTTTTGAACCAGCCACTATAGTTATTGAAATATCAACACTAGGGTGAACTGGGAGTTTTCTGACAGAACAATTTTCAAAGAGTGATTATAGTTTTTAAAGAGCTTCAGACTCAGGAATCCTGTTTTTCATGGATCCCTCTTACTACTTAACCTTTAATGAAGCCAGTGAGAAAAGGATTTCGAGACACTTGCTCAGTCTTGAGGGAAAGGCTTTGAACATACACTTACACAAACACATTGTGGGTGTGCATACAACTATCTGATTTCATAGGCTAATGCAATTGCATTCTCAGCTGAAGGCTGAGTTGAGAGTCTGAGTCTGATTCCTTACTGTAATCATAGAATAATTTGGGTTGGAAGTGACTTTTAAAAGACCTCTAGATCAGTACCACTGCAGTGAGCAGGGATATCTTCAACAAAATCAGGTTGCTCAGAGCACCTGACCATGGATGTTTCCAGGCATGGGGCATTTACCACCTCTTCTGGCTAAACTGTTCCAGTGCTTCACCTCCTTAATCATAAAAAAAATGCCTAGTCTGAAGCAACCCTCTTTTAATTTTAAAACCACTACCCCTTGTCCTATCTCAACAAGCCCTACTACTTTTTAAGTGGTCATTTGAAGGCTGAGAATCTGTTTATAGGATGGGAATATCTCTTGCATTTTATCCTTCTTTTCTAGGGAATCCCCATTCTTGCAGCCCAATGAAGCCCAAGTCTAGCAAACAGGATACCACACACACTTGGTTTGACTTTTGTCTGACTCTTACCTTGTTTTCTTCCTGACAAGAGGACAATGATGTTTTATGGCTGTGCATTCTGGGTACTCTTATTATTCTGGGAACATAACCACCTGTAACTTTTACAGAATTAGATGCTCTAAAAATAAGGAGCAATGGAGCAACAAAAGTAGTTCAGTTTAATAAGATATGAGGTCTGAATAATTTTTCATGTGTCTCACAGTGGAAGCTCACTTGAAGTTACAGAAGAATAAAGGTCCCTTTTTACAATGATTCACAGTTACATAGAAATGAATTTCAGCACTCCTCACACCAAAATCCCTTCTGAACTACAAACTTTTTGTCTGATAACGCCTTTCAAAAATGTAACAAAGACTGCTATATCTATTCTCCTTGTTCTTGACAATCAAAGGATATGTCAGAAAACTAAAATCATGGTAGTGCAAGGAAAAACACCCTTTAAACTATGGGAAATACTTGAGGCCTAAATACCTTCATGTCTCTATCCTCCACCTCAACCCCACCCCAGAACTGACACTTTTTATGTACAATTTATGTAACCTCCACAATTGAAAAAGGATCCATCACAATAGACAGTCCCTTGTGAAAAAGATTCAGATCCCTGCTCAGACACATGATTTCTCTATCCCACAAGTGACCTGGACCCCTTCCTCATCAGAAGGTTCCTAGAAGTTTGGTAATATAACCTTCAGATTATCCTAACTCAGCAGCTAAAATAGATAATGGCCATTGATTCTAGGACTATGTGTGTCTTTCTACTTTGAAACCGAAAACATTCCACAGGAAACATTGAGCCAATGAAACATGCTGTTTTAGTAAAACACAGATACTCTAATGAGTTCTCCAGTTTCAAAGTACTTGAAACTGAATTGCCTCCTCGGAAAGCTGAACAAATTTCTATGCATCAAAGCAGGTGTGCACACTGAATTGTCCCAGTGCAGGTAGCTGAATGACTGCCTCTCAGCCAAGCTTCACTGCTAGGAAATAAAATATCCCTCAAGTTCCCAGCAGTGTCTCATCTGTTTGGTGCTTCCTGAGGCAAAGTTCAACACAAAGCAACTACTTTCACTAAAGGAAAAAAAAAAAAAGTAGCAATGTGTCCTGGGTTGACTATATGATGCTTTTATCCCCAATCGTCTCATTCTGTTTATGTTGAATAATAATAAGTTTTGTACCTTTAAGAGTGTTACAGAGAGTGAAGGGGGAGAGAGAAGAAGCGCGCAGTTTGTTTTCAGACACTGCACTCACTCCTCCACATTCCTGCTCCTGACTGTGTTGTCTGCGGACAGACAGCGGGACAGAGAGCTCTTCTTTTGCTTTTTAGTTAGTGTTAGCTAGCTGAGGCAAAGAAGTTCCCTGGACTGTTTTTTCCCTTTTTCTTTGGACCTCTTGGAACTGCTCTGGACTGAACACCCAGGAGAGCACCGGCAGCTGCAGCTGTGGCCCACCGGGCCGGCCCTGGCCTGCGACAATTCCAGCACTGAGAGACTGATCAGAGACTGAGTGAGCTGCTGCTTGAACCCGGGGTTTTCTCAGTTTGTCATCTCTTTTAGAGTGGCAAGGGGTCTCATTGTTTTGATACTGTTTTGGTCGTATTGTTTAATAAACAGGGGGTTTTTTCCACCTTTCTCCAAGGAGGTATTTTTCTTTCCTCCCGGACCAGTTGAGGGGGGAGGGGCCGATTGGATCTGCTTTTCCCACCGGAGCTCCTTTGGGGGGATTCTTCCCCAAACTTGCTCTAAACCTGGACACAATGTCACAACCTTGTCCAGATTGCTTCCCTGTTTTGAGTCCTCCCATATTTTTACATATAAGATAATATTCAGAAACTATCCAGAATTGCTGATTTTCTCATGCTATTTATTTTTCTCTTCTTCTACTCAGGTTTAATAAGTCAAATGGAAAACAGACTGTTCCCTAATCTGGTTCTAATAGTATATCCTGGAAAGGCATATGGCTATTGTGATGTCTTGAGTAAATTTAATGTAATTTCTACTTTGACACAAGCTCTCTAACTCCCAGTATTTGTAACACAGATGAAAAAAAGTCCAGCAGTGAGTGAAGTGCTAAATCACTGAGGGAAGTCTTGGTACATCTCAAACTATGAGTGTGCCTAGCAGAGACTCAACTCAGCTACCTGCAGTCCAAAGAGAAGTGGATGTTTGAAAGGACACAGCTGGTCTAATGGCTCTCATTGACTAATTCTATACAATTTGCCCTTTAGAAGTCTCTTTCTCCACAGGATAGAGCAATAGCCTTGGTATCAAACACTGGAGTTTGAACCATCCTGCTGAGACAGATAAACACAGGCACTCTTGAACGTGTCCCACATTGCTAGTAACAGAGCAGAAGTTTGAATTATGATTTAATTTTTCCTTTATCCTTGTTATCAAATTCTACATGTCTCTTATGTGAGTCTTGGTTGCTTCAGCCAGTTTCATATTATAAGGACAGAACTGCAGCAAGCTTTGTTTCCCAATAGATTTTTTTGATATCATTCCCTCCTTCCACTCTTCCCTTCATTCTCAGCTGCTAGAAACCTTACCAGATCATTTCTATCCAGGAGATAAATGATACATCATAAAATGAAGATACATATCATCTATCTACAGGCATCCCTCATATTGGGAAAGACAGAAAAATGGGCCTTCTTTCTTTATGGAGGAGACAGCATGAGTCTTTTTATTCCCAGGAAAACACTGAAAGCATTCATAGACATCTTCCCTGTGCTGCAGAACATAGAAGGCTTAGAAAAAACACAGTCCTTTTCTTCTTTTAAAGTGATGCACATGCCATACGCTACAATTACTTTCGTCTGTGTTGCTGCTTGCTGAAGAGTTGACTGGCTGACAAAAATTATGTTTCACAGTCCTGTTCACAAATTAGAAAGAAATACCATGCAATGGATTCCACACCAAAAAGCAACAGGGAAAAGCCTGGATACAGACAAATATATATGAAATATATTTGAAACCAAGAGAATGTAAACAGGAGGTAACAATGTTGACAAGGAGCCAAAAACTAACCAGAGGATTCATGCTTCTCTGAAGAACCCCATAAGCCTACACCTACAGGTTTTTATTGCTTCCACTGCAAAACATACTTTTCTATCTTGATCTGTGGGAAGAAAATTTTTTGAAGGAAAACATAACAGGTACAAGTCAGTCATTGTTTGGCTTATATAACAAGAGTATTTTCCAGGTATAAGATAAACTTCACTGAGTGAGTCTTATTCAAACATTTGTTCAGTTAGAAAACATGGGAAGCTATGGTACTTTTATATCTTTTAGCCTTTTGAAAACATTCCTTACCAAACTAGCAATTAAAATGAGGCTTAAAGAAGAAAAGCGAAAGCCTTCTCACAAAATGAAACTACAACATCTCTAAGATGATTATCTCAAGAAGTAAATGTAGGCTATGATTCTTCACACAGCAGAAGAAAACAAATCCTGAGAAAGCATACAGTCTTTAATTTATTTTTAAATTTCTGCTGCTTTCACAAAGTTATGAGAAAAGAAAGCACTAACAACTGATTTCAAATTAAATGTGTGCCACAATTAAAAAGTATGAACTTCCATTAAAGCTTGGATGTGAGAGGAGCTATAAAAGCTCGGAGGAGTCTTGGTGGAACACGTGTATACCTGCATTTCAGAAACTGAATTATGGTAACTATTTCACTTCAGAGTTTCCACGTAAGTCCAATTTTAACCATACCTGCAATATTTGTAAGGGGAGGTAGAGGGGAGGGTCCAAGGAGATTTTTTTGTGCCTTTTCAATCTCTAAAGGGGGAATGAGGTGGGGGGGTGGGTGTAAGAGAGAGAGAGAGAGAGATATTTTACCAAGGCCTGTAGTGGCAGTGTAAGGGAAAGTATTTTATCCTGAAAGTAGGTAGATTTAGATCAAACTTAAGGAATAATTTTTTTGCCATGAGGGTGAGACACTGGCACAGGTTGCCCAGAGAAGCTACAACTGTCCCATCCCTGGAAGTGTTCAAGACCAGGCTGGATGGGGCCCTGATCAGTCTGGCCCCGTGAAATGTGTCTCTGCCCATGGCAGAGGGGTTGGAACTAAATGATCTTTAAAGATGCCTTCCAACCTAAGCTTTTCTGTGATTCCATGATTCACAGTAACATGGTACTTTCTTAACATGGCAGACAATAATGTCCATTGTCATTTCTATTGGCAGATCTAATCCCTTAGCAAACATGCTAGACAACCATATTTTTTGATTGGTTTAATCCCTTGTTTTTTCTTCTTTTCCCTTTGCTTTTTTCAATATGCTAGATTCAGATGCTTTAGCTCCTCCAAAACTGCTAATTTCAAAAAGCTTTCTGTTGATGTGTAACCCCTGTAGACATTTTTACAGATAACATCACAGAGCACTGGCATCAGAAATTATGCTGCTTTTTGGCAAGACCTGGAGAAGATTAGACAAGCAAGTGTTTCATTATCAAACATTCTGCTCATTGGAAATAAGCAATATTTTTGAAGGGAAAGAAATATTCAGCTTCACTTCATCTGCAACATTTATTAAAATGTCGTATTAAACTAGTAATAAACTAAAATCTGATTCTTCACTGTGACCCATCCTCACAATATATACGTCATGGAAAATCCTAACTACTGCCTTGCAGACTTTCAAAGTAATTTAAAATATCAGTATGTAAATTGATTTTTATTTCTTCTCTTAAATTCTCATAATATAACTCATTTTTCTTCTCATATATTACACTATCATATAGCTTGATTATAGCACAGCACACAATTTATTGCAGTATTATGGTTTTTAAATTCCATATGAGCCATACCTTTCATCAACCTTACTGCAAATAGAGTCACAGTTTTCAGTAATTGACCAAAGACTAATCTCTATTATGTCTGTTGTAATGTGCATGTCAGTCCTGATATTCAGGAATAGTGAGCTCCAAAAGATCAAACAGAAATTTAGTACTGATTTTTTGTAAAGCTAAGCTAAAAGAATTTCAAAATAGAAGTAAAAAAACCCAAAAAATTTAAAAACATAACCGCAAAAGACTGTGGTTCATGAAAAAACTGAGAAATTAAATTAATTAAATGAGGTCTTATTTATACATTAATTGAATCTTCAACATAATGTACAAGTAGGATTTTATGGTATATTGTGTTGCACTTAAGACTTCTTATTGACAAAATGCTAAACAAAGAATTTAATGTTTATCTAATTAAAATCTTAACAGCCTACTGAAAACCATAGCAAATCTTATTATTAATCCAGTTACAATCATACTAGCTTGTCTTTTCAGATTATTTAATCATTACAGGAAAATCTCAGTAATAATATAGCTAAATCTGTATACACATAAACTTGAGTATTAATCCCTTTTCTCCAGTGATACACACCTGGTATCAGATTTAGCCCCCCACAAGACAAATAGAAAGAAGGGGAAATTATGAACCCTAAGACTTTGATGTTGATGTCTGGTATTCCTTCTCCCTTAGTCTTGGATCTGGCTGAGGTTGTGTTCACACATTTTCTATGACTGTGTCCTTATTTCGTCTTTTTTAAAATGAGTTCTCCTCTAAACTCAGTCTATCTGCACCCATTACCTGCTTATTGATTGGAATTAAGTGCCAGTGACTTTGTTAGTGAGTGGTTTGCAGGTTTGTTAGATCATTGCCATGCCAGTGTTCAGAGCCCTGAGCTGGAAGAAGCCTGGCAGTGCTCTCCTCGCTGCTGGACAAGTGCTACCACAGCCATCATAAGCTCCAAATGTTAAAAAATATATTCCAAAAGCCCACAGCAATATAAAGTCTGCAGCCTTTTTCTAGGAACAACACACCTCCAATACATATTTATTGAGCAAGAGCTGGGTGTTCTGTAAAACCTTATTTCCAACCTTATTTGATAAAAAAATACTCCTTTATTATAAGATTTCCAAAGAGCATTCAAATGACTTTCATATCACTTTCAAATACATCAAAATTAAAATTCTCTTTTGTCAAATACATTCTAACTTGAATAACCTATCTAGTTACTTTTGAAATTTTATCACTTTTACAAAAATTTATTTTATAGAAGTGGTTTGTTATTAATTAGGTCTTCAGGTATCTACTTTGAATGCAGATTGAATTTACCCTAAAGCTAAAAAACTAGCAAATGTGGCAGGTAGCCTATTTAAAATAAATTCATGCCAATTCAAACATTTTCAATTATAATCCCTTTGAAAACACAGGAGCCGCATTTCAGAACACTTAACACTCAAGGACCCAGTTGGCAATCCCAAAATTGTCACTTTCATATGCATAATTGTATCATGATGAAAAAGGGAAAGCAAGAAAACTGCCTTATAGTGAACTAAGGAAAGATGTTGCCAATAAAATAAAAATATATTGTCTGCATTTTATTCAAATACCAGAATTAATATAAGAACTAATTGTTCTGTATGACACAAACGCCATTGATGTTGACTGACACATTCTTATAACTAGGATATATCACTGAGTAGGAATTTTTTTCTTGTCTAGATTTGAAATACATAGAATATTACAATTCTGTCTTTTTAAAATTCCCAAAGCTTACTGAAGATCTATTACCTATGCTCATAAAGCATAGAAAAAGGTTAACCTTAAATGGTGGTTTATTATGCTATTAACTACATTTAATTTCTTTTTTTTCTGAAGTCTCTTAAATATGCATAATACCTGAGCTAAAGAGATAACTGTGTCTAGAAATACTGTAAAGCAGCCTCTATCTCTGTAATAATTAACTTGCTACCAGTTTTGCTTTAAAATATGTTTGCTTCTTTAGCACACATAGCTTAAGAGTCAGAGTTTAAGTACCTGATAGAGACAAATATTAAGTGAAGTACACTTGTTCAGAAGATAATTTTATTTAGCATCTTCAAGCAGGGCATAATTAAGTTACTCTGTCATACAAAATGATGGAGGCTTAAACAAGTAACAGCTGGTTACCCCAATGGCTGTACAACTGAAGGGCAGCCTTTGGCAGGAAAAGCTGTGCAAACTCAATCAATACATTATGCTAATGGGAACAATGTAATGAGCAAGGAAGCAGCTAAAGCGGAATGACAAAAAGAAAAACAAACAATCAAACATGTCCCTGCAGCCCTCAGCAAGCATTTCAATTGCAATTTGTGAACAGAAATCTTACAACAGTTGCACTCAAGTACTAGTCTTATCTAGAAATGTTTGCTGTGTTCATTCCTTATGTCAGAATAAATCTAATGGCAGCCAGATGAATCCACTGATGGCTGTTTCCTTGGCTTCAATGAATTTACACTGTATTACACTAAGTGATGAATTGATCAAAACTTAAAAACTAATAAAAATATTTTTTCATTAATTTTCTCTCTGATATTTTACCAAAATTAACTAAATTGCAGTATAAATTTGACTTAAAAATCTGCATATTACAAAACTATTTCCTCTCTGTTGATACCAATCTCTAAAGGTCTCACTTGAGTGTTTACTTGCCTTGGTGTCATTCTGATTTATTTTATTCTGTAATTGATTGTGACATTACTCCAGTACAGATTTTCTGTTAGATTTATTCACTGCAGAAGGTCCTTGTGAATTCCCTAACACACTCTGGAGCAGGAAAAAACACTCTCTAACCTGAACTGGATTTTAGAAGCAGACACCAGGTTCTTAGATTCAGTGCAGAGGGCAGGTATGTGGCTAAACACAATACATTCTGTGCTACAACCAACCCACAGCTCTTTCAAAGTCCACCGTAAAAGACTTTCAAAATTAGAGTTTTCAAATAAGACTTTTGAATGAACCTGTGTTGCATGCTAAACATGTTTTGTTCTGTGCTATCCTGATAAGTTTTAAATTTCTTCTTTGTCTATCTAGAGGATTCTTAAGGCAGAGCAGGATTCTGCTGACTTCCACAAAAATGTGCAATATTTTCTTATAGGAACATCTCTGTGCTATCTCAGAAGAGAATCTCAGAAGAGCAACAAGGTAGAACAGTGATGACATTATATACCTTCACCCCTCATCCCTCTGCCCTGCCCATTCAAACTCTGCTTCTAACTTTCGCCTTCTTTTTGCTATTTGTATGTTCAGGATAAATTGAATATAGTTTTTTGGGGTCAGTTTGTTGGTTTATTGGGGTTTTTTTGTTTGCTTTTTTAAAATTTGTTTTGTTGGGTTTTTTTTGTTTGCTTGTTTGTTTGTTTGCGGGTTTTTTTTTCATGTTTTATGTTTTTGTTTTATTTGGTTTTGTTTAATTTAACTGCTACCTTCTCTGGTGAGATTTCAATTAGCTTATCCCAGATAATAAAAGATTGAATACAGTGTAGTCCCTCCCCAATTTTTATATGTTATTATTATTCATATATTTGAACCTTCAGTAGCTACAATCTCAGTTACCTATTACAATGGGTAATACTGCAAAATAGATACAATACGTAATTAAAATATGTGATGCTGCGTACTAAATTAAACATTAGAATATCTCTGATGTCAGCATCCAACATTTGCTTTTCCTCTGTCATTCCCACCTGTCAAGAATATTAACACTGAAATAAAAACCCTAACATCTTAACTTTTCTAGAAGCAATGCCAGAACATAGAAACTTATAAGGTCTATAAGGTACGCAGCAGTAAATGTGTATGAATTGCACTGCAGAACCAACAACAAGGTGGGCTTGTGACTGATTCAGAGCTGACTCTAGTATGCCTTGGCTGTAATATACTCAGGGGAAATATGAGTGACCCAAACATTTATGTTACTCTCACAATTGCAGTTAATCATACAAGGTGAATCAGCACACCGGGATGTTCAGACGCTCATCTATTCTTGCTATGGCAACACTGTAAGATAAGCCAGTGTGTTTCCCCTCAGAAATCTGAAATACTTCGTGTACAGTCACTGTCATCATCTGCCACAAGACTAGGAGAGGTTTGTTGTCAGCCTAAAAAGATGTCTACAAGTGCAGAACAGACCTAGATTCAAGCAGAATGTGAAGTATAGCTACCAAGAGATTTCAGTTTCCTGAAATCAGTTTCCAGCTGTTCAAACTCGAACTCTAAATATGGGAATATGTCGGCCTGAGCCATGAGAAATTGGTGTAAAATAATCTCTTAGCTTTTTAACATCTGCAATACTCTGATCTACTGTGTTATATGATGGTGTCAACATTACTGCTGGGAGGGAAATGGCTGATCCCTTGTGTGAGGCTTCTGCTAAAAAGAGGCTTTGAACCAAATCAAGAACTAGAGCTGAAAATCCAGATCAGTTTAACTGAATAATTTGATTGCATTCTTTCCAAAAAGACTTTGTTTCATTTATAAGTATAGTTAGCTCAGGGTGGAAGGGTCCTTGGGTCTCTAGTCCAACATTCTCCTCAAAGCAGGGCCAGCTGTGCAGTCAGACATGGTGTCTCAGGTCTTTATCCAGTCAGGTCTCTCAGATCCTCAAGAATGAAGAAAGACTGCATAGCCTCTCTGGGCAATGCCTTGAACTTCACTGCCTTAAGAAGGAAAAATATTTTTCCTTTTAGCCAGACTAAATTACTTTTGTTTCAATTTATGTCCATGGATTCCTGCTCTCATATCACTCCCATTGTGAAGGGACTGGCTCCATTCTCTCAGTGACCAAAATATAGACACAAGGGGTGCTGGTCATTCTGTCCAAAGCTGTCTCTGCTCCAGGCTGAACAAGCCCAGCTTCATCAGTCTCCCCTCACAGAGCAAGGGTGCCAGCCACCAACAGTCATGATGGTCCTTGCGCTGAACTTGCTCCAGTCTATTGCTATGTCTCTTAGAAGATGCTGGGAGGTCAGTATTTCAGATATCTCCTAATGAAACTAGGTAGAGAATTGCCCTCAATTTACCTATCTGCTTCTGTTTACAGAGCCCAGGAGGCTGATGGCCTTGTTTGTGACCATGGGTTAAATCAGGTTTAGTTTGATGTCTGCAAGGCTTTCATGGCCTTTTCTACATGATTTCTACCCTGTCAGTCAGTCATAATTTTCACCCTGTACCATTGCAAGGTCTCTAGCTTTCCCTGTGCCAAACTTTGCATTGTGCCTTGTTAATTTTATATGGTTTCCTGTTGGTTCATTCCTCCATCAGTCTAGGTTTCTCTGTATGATAACTCTTTCCTTTAGCAAATCAGCAATTATAGCCCAATTTGTTACCATCTACTATTTGGCCATGGGTAAAGATATTAAACAGGTCCCAGATCAGACCTCCTGTGGCCTTCAAATAGAGCATGACATAGATCCATGGCTCTCTGATCCCTTTTATCCTAAATGACTCTTACCTGTCTGGTGCACACCCATCAAGACTATAACATCCTAAACTTAGGTATCAAAACATTGCAGGACACAGTGTCAAAAGTCGTGCTAAAATCAAGGTAAACGACATCCTCAGCTTTCCCCTCATCCACAAACACCCAAGTTCCATTGAAGAAGGCAATCAGGTTGGATAGTTATGTTGAGTATTTCCAATAAATTTCTTCTCCTTCATGACACCAGAAATTTTTTCTAGAGGGCTTGCTCAATGATTTTTCTAGGGCCCAAAGTGAGGAAAATTGATTTTCTTATATAGCTAAATATTTATAGCTTTCAAAAATGTTCTTAAAATTGAGTACTACCTAGTTACTAATCTGAAAATGGGAAAAGAAAAAGTGTCACCACAAATTAGATAATAGTAGTAGTTATAATTAGGTGTTGCCTCACAAGTCCTGTAGTAGTAGTAGTAGTAATTAAGACATGCTGCTGAATTATCTGAAATTTAATAAAAGGATGGTGTTACTGAACAATCTAATGACTTTATTACTACTTTTCTTTCTTTGTCTCTGTGGTATATGCTTGACATTCTGACCTTTCTTCTGTCTTCTTGAACAAATGAAGACTGAGATAAGAGCATATTTTAATTTGCATTAATTATATTTAATTTGCTAAGTATGGATATTTAAGTTACCTAAATAAAAATTATCTCAATAATTTATATTATTAGTATTCAAAGTAAAACAATGAAATATGGTGAAACATGTGTAAAATACATGGGATTCTGATCAGTTCAATCAATTATCTTTATTTTTATGGTATATTTTAATTGAATATTTTACATAAATTAAGGGTTTCAAGTCCTCAAAGAATTTTATAAACGTTACTTATTAATGTGAAGTCTTTTGTTCAGTACTGCATATCCATTGCTCAAAGCCAACTCAGAATTCATGAGATTGTATATTTTAAGATGTTGCCAATGTTTTAAACAGAAAATCCCTTTGGTTTATATTCCTATATATTCAAACTGTTGTTGCCCAGCTGCTGTAATGATTAAATAGGACATTCAATCTCTGGAGGAAAACCAACTCAATTAAGTGAAAGAACTAAAAGGTAGTTTTCATTCCTCTTCCTTAAAATAAATTTTAAGACATTTTTTGGTTTTTCTACTCTTAAACTATAAGTAATATCTGCAATTGTGTAACAAAATTACAGAGAGCAATTGCATGCCAAATGGAACATGACCATGCAATTGCCAGTCACTCGATAGCGATTTTCTGTCATTAAAGAAAAAAAAAAGAACCATCACTAGATTTGTTAGTTATGGTTCCAATGCATCTAAATACAGGGATCAACACTCTTTTTTCTTTTAAACTAATGAGATAATCAATTTGCTTTCAGTGAACCTGATTCAATGGGCTGGAATACAGCCTGCAGCCTGCAAAATGGTGGCCAGACAAAAGAGTCGACTTTGTTAGTTCCCTTAACTGCTTTCTTAGACTATTCTGACTTAAATACTTCATCTTGCCAGATCACCCATTTTTCAATGCAAAATTTAATGCTTGTCTAAACTACAAAGCCTCTGTCACTAGCGAGTCTGCTGGGGCTGCGCTGTCAAATCCCCTCAATGTATGCCAAAAAGAGATACTCTCCTGCCAGCACAGTTACATCACCTCACTGAGCGACAGATGCAAAACTAACATTAGCTTTCCTCTTCTGGCATAACCACATGTTGGGATTTTGCCAGTGTAACTATATTAGTCAGGTTTGCGATGTGAGTGTGGGTTGGTTAACTTTATTTTCTGCTCTCCGGATATGTCGTCAATTCTTTGTAGATATGGCCTAAGAACACAATTAATGATCAAAATGGCAGCTAACAACAACTTCCATCTATAAGGTATTTAACCTAAAATGTCCTGGAAGATTAAAAAAGTATGCTTAAGGACCACAGACTTCTGTTTGATTTGGTCAAAAACAAACAGCTCAATGGAAATGTTTCTAATAGCTGTTTGATGAGAAATGCCATGGTTTTTATCTGAAGATTTTCCTATACTGGAAACTATTCATAGTTTGTTTTTTTTCTGCAGTGGAGGAATAATATCCTATAATATCTTGTCAAGTGTAGCTCACACCACAGCTTGTTTGTCTCTTATTTAGCTGTCAGTTTAGGAACTCCACTTGCACATAAAAGTTGGCTGAACCAAATTTTGAAATTTTTTTTTAAATTTGTGGTGGAAATAAGTTAACTAGGGCTGGTCATATGTAAACTTGAAATGTTTTGATATACAAGTGCATATACTTCCCATACTTATTCTATCTGGCAGAACCTCACCAACCCCTATGTTAGGCTCACTGATTTTATTGTTTTTCCTTCAATCATTGACATAAATCTGGAGAACCAACTAGTTGTTGTTGTTATTTTGTCAATGGTTAGTAAATCCAGCCTGTATTTCAGGCATCTACAATATTAATTTTCCAAATGAAATGGAGCTTTTTTTTTGATGCTTTGGCAATCACCATGAATAGCAAACAAAGAATAAACATGGAGCAGTAAAATGTATGTAGTTATTTTATTCATTATTTTGCTCTATAACTACATAAATAATCTGGCCTGGAGTAGGATCAGTCCAGTCAAATTTAGCACATCATTGTTTTCATGCAGTAATAGTTTGTGTAAATTGTGGTCTTGACAGACTATTATAGTACTAGGCAATATTTTGTGTGGAAGTAACAGAGGACCCATGACAACTCTAACTAAAATATATTTTTGCTGGTGTTACATTGCTAATAAGCCCATCATATTCTATCTATTGAGCTTCACTAAGAGGTAAAATAATATAAAGTTCATAATAACATTTCTATGAAAAGGAAAGTCCTGTTATTTACCAGCTACACAAACAGTCTAATAGCCACAAGTCATCCTAGCCACCGTCTCCCTTGTGAGCCTTTCAGAATGAACCCTCAGCTCAGGACACTTACATTGTTTCCCTGTGTCCTACCTCTGCTTTTACCTCTGAAGGCATTTTTAGATTGTTATTATTTGACGGGTTTCCTGCATCATTGACATAGTATCCTGTCTTCACTGCCTTCCCTGATTGGATGGCCTAATTTTTGCCAACACAAGTGCTGAATGAAATCATTATTAATGCCCTGAGATTGTTCAGGTAAAGGCTAAGAGTAGTTTAGAATGGAGGATATAATAAGAGACAGGAAGTATGGGAACACTTAGAAGATTAAAAATAATTTCCTGTCCTTTCCCACATCCTCCCCCTACCCCTGCAACAATACTTTTTTTGCTTTTTTTGGGCTGCAAATAGGAACTCTAGAGTTCATATTAGCTGTGTTTCTACCTTCAAAAGGCAAAAAAGAGAGTGAAATCTAAATAAGATACAATGTTTAGCAAATTTTGTAGACCCTTTCTCTTGTCATTTCCTTACCAATCAGTTGCTATTTCTGCCACCCTTCTCAGACTTCCTTTGCCAGTGTTTTTCACCCTAATCACTGGCAACCCCTGGTTTTTACTCCTTGGATATTTCCAAGGCATGTTTAAAGACCAATCAAAAGTGTCCATGGAGCATTTGTCCTCAAGTGATAAGCTCTTGCACCACAATATTGAGAAAAGAGGTGGTATCCAATTTTTCTCTTCACAAGTAATTTTTCTGGTTTTTGTACATACAGAAACCTTATTTGATGTTGTGTTGCCGATATTTTGCATCAATCCACTTTTTTATCCATATTACTCATCATTTTCCTCCACTCATATGAAAATACAAAATCTACAAAAAAGCAGGAATGCTAAAGAGGGGTTGAAAGTCCATTTAGTCTCCATGTATATACAAGCACAACTGCAGTTTTTGTAGTTGTGACTGAAATGTAACAAAAGAGGGAGAATGCTTTCTGAATTACAAGTCAAATTGTATAAATGGAACCATAAATATATTATTCCACTGTTTACTCAGCTCTAAACCTGACACTTAACAAGAAACGTTTAGCCACATGAGACAGGAAATTGAATCTTCTCACTTATCCACATTCACGCTCTGTCTCTTGCATTTGATTTGTGCCAGATTAACAGAAGAGAGTGAGGGATGAGGCTAAATTGTTCCTCCCTGTGCAGAGGGAATGCAGAGATCTCCCAACAGCAAGTGGCATTCCTCACCATATGTGCTTCTTCATCTTGGCCCAACAGGGCAGGAAAATGAATTTGAGGATTTTTTAACACAACACATTATGTAAGTTTTAGCTGCAGTACTTTGCTCCATTTCTGCTTTCAGTGCCTTATTAACATGCATTTCACAGAGAGTGGCTAAGCTCAGAAATTGCAAAAGATTTAACAGTGTGGCAAGATCTATGGAATTCAAATTATTTTGCTACATAAGGGTGAAATTCAGGTTAGTACTTTACATATAATCGTGATGTAGCTCAGTAAGCAGGGCTTTGTTTTGGTAGACACGCAGCACACTTAGTCATCAGTTCCCAAATAGTCCAAAATCAGCCTTGCAAAATGGGGGAATGTCATTAACTTGCTGAAGAGGGTGAATCCAGAAAAAAAAAATAGTTCAGGGAGGGAGCCTTATCCAAACCAGCTCACAATGTCATTGCAACGAGCTAGTCAGTGACAGACCATTCTGTCTGAAAGACTGCATCTCCACACGAGCATCACCCTCTGCAACAAAGTTCAGTCAATTCGTGGATTCTTTAGCAAGCATTCTGTCTGTGAAAGTTTGCAACACATGAACCAAACACTACTTTTTTTTAATGTGATAGACCATCATGTTGTAATCTCACTTTGCCAACATACAACCCACCCTAATGTCAGCATTTCAGATGCAGCATTTACAGTTGTTTCTTTAAATGCTGGATGGTCATGTCTAAACTGTTTACACCACATTGCATGATGGACAGCTTTGAATGAAGCACAAATCAAGTCATGGTCATCCTTCTTTCTTGACTTCACCCTATAGATTTTTGATGATCCCCATTACACGGGTATATATAGTACTGATACCAAAAGGGATGAGATGAGGAAATGGCTGTGGTTTTGCTGCCAGTTGTAAATTCAGTGCAACTCAACCAATGCCCTTAAAACTACATGATGTGCACTTGCCTTCTGGAAAAAGACTGGAGCACTAGTCCGCCATTGTGATACGTTTTACCTTTGTATCCTGATTCAGGACACATCAGCCTGCAATAATAGGGGATGCTGAAGCCTGTAAACCTTACCACTGATTTCTGAGGAAACAGTAAATGAAGCCACATTTCTCTTCACAGAGAAAAGCAAGGCACAATTCTTCCCAAGAACATTTCTGAGATTCACATTCTCTGAACCTCAGGGAAAGGACAAACAATTGTTATAATTTACTGTGCCTGTCTTTGTGCAAAAGTAGAATGCAATATGGGGATTGTTTACCCAGAGTGACGGCGTTTTGTTCCTTGGCCTATCAGGCCAAGCATGTGTGTGTGTTGGGACTGTCAGCTGATGGTCACAAGATTTTGTGCAGTTGTGTGCAGGAGAGCAGTTGAGTGCTTGGCAGATTCAATTCAGATGTAATATAGTGTAATATAGAATAATATAGTATAATAAATTAATCAATTAGCCTTCTGACAAGATGGAGTCCTTCTCATCATTCCTCCCTGCCATGGGAGTCCCTGCAAATACTATAAGTTTTTGCTATCATTTTTTTCAATTGTGTAAAGAAAGCTTCTGAAACAGAAGAGATGTAAGGGAATTCATAGTTAAAAATGTTGTCTACAGTTATTTTTACATTAGTATATCTCTGTACCTCTTCATTCTTAAAAAGCAAGATGTATTTTTTAAGTGGAACAAGAGAGATTTCTTTCATATTTTATTAACAGGATTTATAAAGTAATCAAATGTTTGAAAAACTCTTTGCTCATAATTTATGGGTGGAGTTGATTCAGACATTTCATTTTTTCATAATACACTTAGGGCTTTCTTCCAAAATTGAGATCTATATCTGATGATCTTTATCACTTATAAACAAGTCCATGAAACAGAAACAGAAGTACAGTTCTGTTAAGAGTAAAGGAATTCACACATTATATTTGTGAGTTTATGCTTTAAGTGACCGATACTTTATAAATGGTCCCACTAACAATACCTCCTCCCCCAAATAAATAATCTATGTCTACTCATATTTTCACTTCTATTCAGAAAGAGAAACTAAAATTCAAACAAACAGAAGTACAAAGTGAGGCTTAAATAGCTACATATGCCTACATAACTGCTAAGCTAACTACCTATACCCCTTCAATTAAGGATTCTAAAGTTATATATGAAGAGTCTGAAATTTGTTATTTGTCATTCTGGAAAACAGTAAAGATTTTGATGGCACTGATTGCATGACTGAAGGGAGTTTGAATATAAAAGTTTTTATTTGAACAAATTAACTGAATATTGAAATCAATTTAAACAAAGCAATAAAGAAAATTTATCTCAGAACACTCTGAATTTCAGTTTCAACAGAATAATGGTGTCATGTTATCATAAAACTCTTTAAACTTTCAATCCTGGCTCTCAGTGTAGAGAGCCAAATCACAACTGTCTCCTTTCTTCTCAGTGAAAACCTTGCAAGTTATCTGTCATTTGAAGTTCCTATTTTCCTATGAGTACCACACTGTGAGGGTGTCCTGACAATGCCTTTGGGGGGTGAACAGTACCCTAATTTTCATTCTGTTGAACACTGTGACTGCAGCAGTCAGGCCTTTCTGAATGCACAGGTAACAAAACTGGGAGTTACTTCCACCGTCACCCTCTGACAACAAAATATCTTCTCAGCATTCTGCCAAAGCTTACTCATATTTCTGCCACCAGAATTCTTCCATTATTTAATTTTCTTTTTGATTTTTATTTTTCTTTCTTGTCAATACTAAAAAATGAGATAACTCAGAGCTACAAACTACCAGGAGTTACAGGTTGTTAAAGGACCTAGCAATAAAAATGGGATTTTAAAGGGACAGATTATATGTGTGCAAATATGACTGACTGAAGCTGTGTGTGGAATAAACTACCAAAACAGTTATCATAGCAAAGTAATACAGAATATCAGAGACATGCACAGACATAGAAATGTCTTCTGGATGGCACATCAAATCATATGTCATCAATAATCAAAACAGGAAAAAAAATGAAATATTCCTTAAAGTTAATTTTTTTCCTGTGAAAGAATTCAACAAACACAGTAATATTCTCTATAAAAAAATAGAAGCTACAGAGTTGATACTTATGGCTTATGCAAATGTTAAAAATCTACATAGCTAAGATATGTAGTAAAATTGTACAATTTAGTAAGTGCTTGCCTGCCTAAAGGTCACTATTTCAGACCACTGAAGTTCTGTGAGTTCAAGGACTCCAATTGTTACACATATATATATTTTTAATCCCAGATAATTACTATATAATAAACATTTTAGCAGATATAAAAGGATAGCTTCTGTGCTATTGGAACATTCATTTTTATATTTGAAATCTTCCATACACTGTATGTTCAGAGACACAATGTTTGATAAATACTGTACTTGTAAATGTAAAAAGATGACCAGACAAGCCTTTGGCAGGTGGACACTGACATTTCTATAGTCATTCTAAATGCAATTTCTAGTAAAAACCTGGACTTGGAACTGAGTATATTGACTAGAAACCTAGGGGGACTGTGTTCACATACCCTACATGTCTGCATATAGTCAGATAAATCCCAGTTTATCTGTCTGGAGAACAAGTATTGCCATAAGGAAACTGCATTCTCCAGCTCCCTTACAAGGGGGTCACTGTAATCTTGCACACATTTCTTTATTCATTGATCTCTGTACACCAACTCTGTACAAATAGCATGTGACCATTAATTACAGTGGCGGTTATCTCATGTACATTTTTTGTTGAAATACTCTGCAAACTGGTTTTCCTACAGTAATCATACATTTTTAATAGTTTTAAAAACCACAGCACTGTAACAGCTACTGAGAAGAAAATAACTCTGTCCTAGCTGAAAGAAAGGCTCGAGCCCTTTGAGAAAAAAAACCTCTGTGAGACAGACAAAGCCAGAAGAAAGGCCAAGTGAGGGAGGCCAAGTGTCCCCATTTTACTTCCAAGGCAGTAACTAAGCAGTCTGTCACAAGCCACACAGCACTTTTCTGTCAGAACAGGCCCCCTGTAGATTAGGAGACTCCTCTAAAAGAATAAGTACTTTTTAAACTGTTGGTGCCACAACAATTATGTCAGATTAGGAAATCTCATGAACTGCATAAAACCTAAAAGCTTCCACTAGGATGAAAAGTCATACATTATGCATTTGAAAGGTATTAAACACAGTGGTTTGCATTATCAGATGAAAGCATCTTGGAGTAATCACAAATAATTGAGCATTTGTTGTCTCCACTTAAAAAGTATACTGTTGCTATGCAAGTGGAAAATCACAGCATGTTTACAGATGCATATTTTTTTAGCTGCAGAGAATACAAATTTCAAACTTCAGGAAAAAGACATGAAGAAGAAATGATTCTATATGAAGGAGTATTTTTTATAACCATGGCTAACTAATGATTGTGGGTATGGTGATGGTGTTTAGTTTTATTATATCATTTTTTGTACGGAATGATTGATCAGATCTCTCACATAAAGCAGGGCTGCAAAAAACAGATGGAAAACAAAAATTCAAAAGCTCATAAAAGCTTTTTCAGGAGCTCATAAACACTAACAACAATGGCATATAATGGGAAACCAATAAGAAGGGAAAAATGGTGACATGAAAAAACCCCACAGTTCTATTCTACTACAAATAGCTATTTTATTTTTAGAACGATATACTATAAAATGAAACATACCTCATTTTTTTTAAAATGTTGAAGCATGCAGAAGTTACCAGAGTGGATTAGAAGTGTGATCCATGTGGTCAAATACCATGATTTAAAGAGTGGCCAAAGCGAGCTGCTTTAGAGGAAGGTGTAAAAGAGGCCTAGCCATAGAAAAAGCTACTCTCTGAAGTCCTTCTCTTCATTATTAATCACTAGAGACTACACTAAGCCTTCAAGTACGATATTTTTTCCCTTAAATGTTTTTCTAGCACTAAAAAAATGATACTATGCACTTTTTTATCATTATATATATATATATATATATATATATATATATATATATATTAATATAATTAGATTATTGGTTTCTGACAGATGTGTGAAGGCTTATCTGTGTATCTGCAGAATGAATGGCTGCTTTGCAATCTACCTCCACATCAGTATGAGTGTATTAGACACCACAGTGATGTGCATTGGCACTCAAGAATTTGGCCTCTGACTCCTCTGCATTCAGGTCCTGTACTCATTATAAAAGTAAAACAGTTATCCATTGGATAGACAGAACTCCTACCACAGTAGAATCCCTTCAGAGTTACAGCTGAGCACCCATCCTGTATTTTCATACTCAGGTACAGCTGGGTTTTTGATGATGAAGCTATATCAAATTGTTGAGGAATTGAACTGCTGGGGAGTGCTGGCCAAAGCTGCAGCAAACAAGAACTGCCCTGGGTGCCAGCAGATTTAGCAAGGACTGCACTGAATTCTGTGTGGAACCACAGTAACAAAGACTATTGTCACACTTCTTAATGTCACTAACAGATTCAAGGGCAGCCATCATTTCAGTGCAGATATCCTGAGATATCCTTCATCTCCTGGGAAAGGAGCTGTGTAATTTTTCTGTGTTAGTCATCAGTTCCCATTAACAAGCAGTTGTTGCTGAAGGCTGTGCTTCCCCTAGGGATGGTGTAGAATATTGTATATAGCACTCCATGGAGGAAGGATGCAAGATAGTGAACTCGAGTCAATGACAATTTTTTTACCTCTATCTTGGCAAATAAGCTATAATTTAAAAATTGGTGGGGATTGAATCAGATGCATTTGTTCAGGTTTTGCTCACAGAAAAACTCAATCATGTTAACGATTTCTAATAAATATTTTATTTATCTCTGCATAATATATTTTCTTTTCAGGCCCTTGAAAGAAAAACAAATTAAATCAAATAGAGCTATGAGAGACAGAAGAGGTGGTGGCATCCTTTTACATCATAAATATTATTAGGGTTTTATTGGTTAGCCTCATAACCATTCTTGAGAATGGAGGGACTTGGCCTCATATTTGCCAGAACAGTAGCTTCACGAACATGCTACAGAGCATCATGGAATTATATTTTTCCACAGAGACTCAAAAAAGTGGCTTAACATACCTTGAACCAACATGGAAAACTGTTAATTAAACTGAAATTTCAAAGTATATCTTCATGCCTGGAGTTGCAGGAATACTGTCAACAGAGATGAAGACCACTGACCTGGCATTCCCATGCTGTGGAAAAAAATTGGGATCTGTGTACAAAGCAGCAACATTTTCTGTTCAGTGATCATGTGAAAGTCTGTCCAAATGGAAAACTTTCAGGACAATGACTCCACCAAATGTCCTGCCCACTTTAATTAATGTTATAAGTGATCCAAACACCACTTGCTGAGAATTAATTCAATATTCATACAATATGCACACATAATTTTCCATCTACTGACAGCTACTTTCTCCTCATTTGCATAACCAAATCAGAACACAGGAATGAAAAGGAAAGCCATTATTAAAACATTCTCCCTCTGCAGTCCTAGGAGGCCTCTCAGAATAATCTTTAGCTAGTCACTCATTTGAAAAAAGTCCAGGAAGGTTGTTCAGTGAAAACAGAAATCTGCTGCCTCCATAACTTTCCAGAACAGCTACTGGATACTTTGTTTCCTCTCAAAATTGTTCAGTAATCTTAGAAGACAACTGAATATATCAAAACAAAGAGAAGGAAATATGTCATTTTTGCATATGAAGCACAGATAAATTATGTAAAGGAGTTGGACTTTGCATGAACTGCATATACAGTAGATACAAAATTGTCAGCATTAGGAAATCAAGTGCTAGATGGCTGAATTTACAGCAGAATATTTTGGGTATATTAAAAGATTAGACTTCTAAGCTTTCTAAGAAAATTAGCTTCTTTTGTAAAGGTTCTCTCCAGCCACAATGGCTCCCTAAACACAACCTGTTTGTTAAAATGTTTCCTCAACAACAGTTCTGTATCTCTGAAATAGCTACATTTCCTGTTAGCTGTTTATTCATCTGAAATAAGCAGACATGATATCTGAAACTGCAGACAAGTATGTTTTTAATAGACTGCATCAGGGGACACTTGTATAAGAAGAAACAGGACAACAAGGGCCCATCTTTGGAAATTGCATGTACTCTAGTTTCCTCAATGTTCTTTGACAAATCTAAGTACTTGAAGCTTCTAGCATGTAACAGAAGGCTTTTTTTTTTCTTTTTCTTTATTTTTTTAACATAGATATTATTCACAGAGTTAATTAGATTGTGAGAAAAGACAGTCATCACCTGAGTAAGAAAACATGCACACTTAAGTTTCCTAAGGAGCAACAGTGTGATTCTTCAAAATAAGTAAAATAGGCCTTGGTTAAGGGAAGAAAAAAGAGATGAGCTGTGAATATATTGAAAAAGTGATTTCAACAAGAAGTCAATAAGGCATAAAGTTTGGAGCCCCTGTGAAATATACTTCACCCAAGTGGGTGGCTTAGTGGGAAAGAGAGTATTGTTTACCGGCACTGAAAAAACTAGAATAAAAAAGGAAAAATCGCTGAGAAAATAAGCACTTTGTTGCTCAGAATCACATCACTACTGGCTTACCTGACAGGTTAGATCTAAGTTACTTGCTTATACTCTGTCATTTTAAACAGCATGGTAGTGTAACTGCAGTCAAAAATAGGTCTTGGCACTGGCTCTCGGGCATTACATGTGTTGGAGAGGTGCTGATGGTTTCATTTTACAGCTGTAGGGATCTAGTCTTCTGTCAACCTGTGTGCACAACAACTTTAGGAGGAATGCCTCTGTTCACACACAGGAAGAGGGGCCCAAAGAGCTTGTGTTAATATTCAGATGACAATTAAAATCAGGCTTAATCCTTTCATTCAATAGGTTAAAAGTCTAGTGTAATTTTACAAAAGCCTTTATTTCAGTCCTGTAGAGGAGACAGAAATTACTAATTAGGCTTATAGTCAAACAGTGCTCTGAAAGGTATTAGTGCACTCCATAAGATGAAATTGACAGCTCTTAAAAATCTCTTCATTGCAATTAAAACAAAAAATCCACTGAGTAGATCTTCAGCCTACTGTCACTGTTATGAAACACAAATAGCTTTTTCCAGCAGTGAGATGCAGAAACCGCATTAACTTATGTCATACAGAAGAGGCTCAACTGCAGTTTTGACATTTCCTTGTTATATTCTGGTGACCTTGAGAGGAAATGCATATAGTCAAATCTGAACCACCTTCTCAAAGCAAGTGCAGCTGGAGCAATGCCAGCTGACAGCACTTCCCTCTAGCCCCCAGTCTAGCAACTACCTGCCAAATTATCATACAGAGCTACATGGGTGCAAAGAGAAAGAGAAACTCAAAAAATCCTCAAAGAAACAGTCAGTCAACCAGACCTGCTTGTTACATTCCTGCCTAGGAGAGAGGAGGAAGCACACCACATATTTCTCTCTCTTTCTTTTATGCCTCCCTTGTGTTTAAAAGCTGCTCCGCTAAAGCAATGTTTAAGGACATAATGTACTCAACACTTTCCCTGTTTTGGGTGCTTAGAAAACCAGAACTATCTGCAATGTATTTTTTATGCCTTCTCCTTGTGTGCAGGAGAATGCAAACACACATGGGCTATTAAAACTACACAAAAGTACAGGATAACCAGCTCAATTTTAAGCCAAGTCAAATATGACCGACATTTTAGATAAAAAATTAAAATCACAGTGTCAAATTCCACAGTTATATTCTTATATAACACAGATGCACAAAATTCCAACTTACACAGGTTCCTTTAGAAAAGTTTTTAGTAGCTTGAAACATATATGGGATACATACAGACAAAGTATTAAAGGAACAGCACAGGCATCAATGTTTCTTGTCATCCCTGGCAAGACTCTCACTCACTTGATTGTGGCTTTACCAGAACCTTTCAGAAGTAGAGCACTAAACAAATGAAATATAACTTGAACAAATTTGCGAATGAAAGGGGAGGGGGGAAATGATTGTAAAACCATCTAAATTTAAGAGTGAAAGTAGCAAACACCAATAACTAAATGCCATCATCTATATTAGGGAGGGAGAGGAGGAAGAGACACAGAGATAAGCTGAGAGTTTAAGTCCTAATTCACACAGAAAATAACTAGGAATTTGGATATAAGATGCCAAGGATATAAGATATTGGGATATAGAAAGAAAAGCAGTACTTGCTGCTGCTGTCTCTTGGACAAATTATCAGGTAAGCAAGCAGGGAAATGAGAGGATTTAAACAGCAAAAATTTGGAGGTTGAAAAGGACAAAGGTTATATCTTTGGTGGTGGTTGGAAACAAAGAAATTACAAGCCTCATTGACAAGGCAAATAGTTTGGAGAAATAGCAGAGACATTCCCAACTTGGGATCTGGAAGCCTTTAGGTATGCGATCTTTGTAGATCAATAAAATTTTATGCAGTGTGATGGCTCAAAAGGATAGAAGGTTGATGTGTTCTGGAAGAAGCTGCTTCAGTTTGTACCATAATCTAAAGCACCCTTTCAGTAGATCAGTTCTCAAGGAAAACATATGGTGCAAACAATTCCCTTATAGAGACTGTTTGTAAAGCAGTTTTGGGCTTTGGGACCAATTTCAGCATCATGCCACAGTGGTTTGCCTGTGTCTTTTTGATGACTAGATTAGGAGATAGATGCCTTGCCTGCTGTGAGCTCTTCTGCTATACCTCATTCAATTATGACTTCTAACTTTCTGGAAAAGACATTTGCAAAATGTAGTGTGTTCCTCAGCATCAGAGTTAAAAATCTTTTCCTTTATTTTCCATTGAACACCATCTTGTAAGTAGTTCCCCTCATCTCTTCTAATCTCCTTCTGACCTTGTTATTTTGTAATTGGGAAGTGTTTTGCAGTACCCGAATGAATGGAATCCACAATACCTGTGAATAGCTGCTCTTGATCTATTCCATCTGAGTTCAGTGCAAAAAAAAATCAAGTACTTTGCTTTTCTTCCCTTCATTGTTCAGTTATTCTTACTGTACAATTGAAGAACTAAAGATGTTTTCTGTAGAAAACTGCAGGTGCTGTGTCATCAGTTCTATCAATGAGCCAAATAACACCACTTCAATCCCATCCATATGCTTCACAATATCAAATGAACATGACCTTCATAATCACCATGAAAATAATTATTTGACCATTCTACTAGGGTCGTGTTTCTGGTAAATTGATTGATTATGATTTGATTTCCAGACTTGATTACTCTCAAATCTGGAAAGCACCATTATAGGAAAATAAAAATTCAAAATCTATGTACACACTGAAATTAAATGTCTAAGCTTAAGAAAATACTTCATAATAAACCTATTTCTATTTGGAGTGCTAAAAAAAATATTTTTTGCTACATTTAAATTTTGACTTTCTTGGATGAGCTTACAGGAATCTCTCTATTCCCTATTGTCATTTCATTCCCTGTCAGGAAGATTCACTGCAAATTGAATAATAAACCTAAAAAAAATAGGTTTTTAAGACCAATTAAAGCTTTCTGTTTTGTTTTTATTTTTTTTTTCTTAAATAGAAATTTCTTAGATATATGTATTAAAATTGTTGCTTTTGCTGGGCCTTCTATACTAGCCATTCTTGTTTTGTGCCAGAGAGTTCATAGTTTTGTGAAAATAAATACTTGTACACACACATATATGTATATTTAGTATTAATATTCTACTGAAATAGTTATCCCATAATAAAATTAGTTTTGTGTTTTAAGAGTAAGCATAAAGCTCACTAATCACAGTGAAATCAGACTTACATCATTCCTTGTTTCTGGTATTTCTATCTATATGAGACATGAATTTAAAATTCACTGTCCCTTACATGAAATTTTAGAATTTTATTGAATCTATCAATTCTGTTATGAATTTTAATGGGCTTATATCTCATTGGATTTTTTTGTCTGGATCTTGTATTTTGATAGGATGCCCAATTTACTGACATCTTCCCAGCTGTACAAATTATGACGATTCTTTAACAGACTGGTCACAAGGGGCTGAAACATACATCAACCTACTGTGCTCAGCAAACACTTTAGCTGAGTCAGCATAATTGTCCTCCAAAATATTATTTGTCAAAAGGAAACACAAGGCAATACAGCTTTCCTTAGGTGCTGATCACCTAATGGGGATCAAGGTCACCAGCGTGGTGTCAGGTTCGAGATGTGGGGGGTGATGTGCTTGTACAAGCATTGCTATTTAGGCTAAGCCTATGCATGACAATTTACCAGTCCACAGCATTTTGTCCTTTCTTTAAGGTCAAAATAGTGATACTGGTATGAATCCTATGCAAAATTGGAATTCTTGCAGGAGGAGATAAGAAATACAAGAAGCTGAATATCTGCTCAGAGCCAAGCTAAAAGTCTTGTTAGTTTGTTTCCTGAGTCTTTCATACGTGTTTCTTGCTTTCAGTAAGGTACAAGCCTCGTTAAAGCTACAACAAAGGCTATTGATGTACTGCCTCCAACTTGGCAAGAGCTAGCAAGAACATGAAGTTTCCCAAGAGCATCCCAGAAATAGTTCCACACAATTTCTAGAGAGTGTTCTATTTAAAGATTTTCTATTTGTCTTAACAAGAGTATAAGTGTTAAAGATAGTTCCAATTAACTTTCTCTTAGCCATAGCTTTTTTTCCCCAGGATGTGGGTTTATCAAAACATTCTTAGCTGAAAAAAATCTCTCTTCCTGTCTACTTACAAACATTTTTGACTAAGTGATAAATTTGCCTAAAGATATTTTCCATATGGTTTGTGTTATCACTGTTTTTACTTTATGCAAATTAAACCAGCCCTTACACTGCCCCAAAACCCTGAGATGTTTTAAATGCTGGAGGGATTTATCTTAAACTGCACTTGTTGAAAATTTTTAGCACCCAAGAAATCAGAGCCAAACGATCAATATTTTTGTGAGGTGAATCTGATTCTTAAAAATACAGTAGCTAAGGTGTATTTTTTTCAATATTATCTTTATGGAACATTTTTGATCTGTCACAAACTTCTTTCTGTGATTATTGATCTTTTTTTAACAAAAAAGATGAAGAGTTAATTAGCTGTCTGTTCTTCACTAAATTATTTCTGCTTCTCAGTAAGAATTAATTACTTACCACAGAAGCCAGAAAGTAGCCAAAAATATCTATTTAAAGTTCTTCAGCACACAATTCCATCTTCATCTACATGTTACCAACTCTCTGACATTCCCCGGGATGGGGTAGGATGCTGATCACAGGCAAATTTAATTTTTCTGGCAGCTCACTCCTGACTTTGGGAGAAAAGCCATCATTCATGATGGGGCCAGAAGCAAACATGTCAGACAAGCAAAATGCCAGTGTTTTCCATTTTGTGGCAGGTGAACATCTTTTCAATGTATACAGCTAGGTATGCCAGCTCAGCGCTCATGCTGGAACAGACATGCAGCTTTGCAGAAATGAAAAGGATTTGTAACCCTCAGGTGCACACAGGAGCACCTTACTGAACTAAAAAAATAAAAAATATATTTTACTAAATATTTCCATTCTTTCTTGGAGGAGCTGGCATTGTCTCTCTTTGTGATACGTCCTAGAAAACTTATCATAGGTTGGACTAAATGATCTTTTCCAACCTGGTTCATTAGGTGATTCTGTAATTAAAATCAGTGCTCTCTGTACATACTCAAAATCTTTGCAGCTTCATTAATGAAATGAACGAAATGAAATTAAATCCCACTCTAAAGGCAATGGGCATGTTTTAAAACAATAAAGTCCAGTCTTTAAAATTACATATGCTTTAACTTTGCACAGTCAGTCATTCAGCAAGAACACTTCCTGAAACTCAGGTACACACTATGCTGAATAACAAAAAAATTAAACAGGGGCTTGAAATTTAAAAAAATATTATTTTCTAAAAAAGTACTTGTCCCAAAAACTCATCAAAAATCTTTTCATATGTGGTTTTTTAAATGCAAGGCTGGTGTTACAGTCAACAGTCCAGACATTTTTCATTTTAAGAAAGTGGAAACTGTTTAAAACTTGTGAAATTATGCTCTTTAAATATCAGAACTGCTCTGCTTCCAAATTTCAGTTTAAATTTACAAGGATAGAAAAGGTTGAAACTCAAAAAAAAGCTTTGAAAATACCTACAATATTTTAAATTACCCAATCCATCAGTTTTGTCTCATGTATCAGCTAATAAGCTTTAAAAAAAGAAAAATATAATTACATTATTTTCTAAAAAATAACTTTTGGAATGGGTTCCCATAAGGCAACTTTTGGAAGAAAAGAGGATCTCTATGTTTAACTGGTTTCTCAATACAGGTACCTTTTGGAGGTTATGCTGCCACCCCAGAAGTAATGGCTACTCCTCTGTCTTCTAACAGCAGCTCATGGGAGGCTGGGGGGAAAAGAGATTTGGGGGCTGCTGAAATGGTTTGTTCAGGCAGTGGGTGAACAAGCAATGACCCAGCAATGACCATGGCCTGCAGTGCACTGAATCTCCTCCAGCAGGGGGGAAACAAGCTGCCTCAGCAACAAAAAAAGAAGCAAGGAACTTCCTCCCAGACAGAAAAGGAGTAGAGGAAGATGGCAATAAACTGTGATTTAGTCACACTCTTGTTCACATCTCTTTTAACACTGCTTCTACAGTAGAACAACAAAGTTCCAATTTCTGCCAAGGATTAGGTCAAAAGTTGGAGGAAATTATGAAGCATAGAAATAATTTATCTCATGAAATTTTACATTTGAAAAAACATGAAATGAGGAGGATGAAAAGTTTCTCCATTCCTAACATGATTTCCAGCAAGAGGGAAGGATAATTCTGTCAAATAATCTGGTGAATTTTAATTAATTTTCTGTTCCAAGACATAAAATAACACAGTCATTTAGGTTGGAAAAGACGTCAAACATCATCAAATCCAATCATTAACCTAACATTGCCAAGTCCACCACTAAATCATGTCTCTAAGTGCCACATCTATGCCTTTTAAATACCTCCAGGGACAGTGGCACCACCACTTCTCTGCTCAACCACACTTTCAGTGGAGAAATTTTTCCTAACATCCAACCTAAACCTGCCCGGCCACAGCCTGATGCAATTTTCTCTTGTCCTATCACTTGCTACCTAGAAAAAAAAAGCCCTCCTTGCTACAGAAAGCTGTAGAAACAAGCTAAACAAGTCCAGTTTCCTGAATTGCTCCTTATGAATCTTGTACTTTGGACATGCAAAAATTCAAGTATTGATAGCTTTTTTATAATCTTGCAAGTACTCCCATATTCTAAAAAACCGGAATAAAAAAACACTAGGAGCACAGAAATTGAGTTTAGAACAACGATACTGAATGTGGAATGTATCACTTCAGCACTCTTCTAACTTCTGGTCCTGTAATAAGGAAAATGAGAAACAGTTTCAAATATCCCTCAGATTAATCCTCATGCTATGCACAGTGTCGGCAGCAGAGATTCCAGTTTAATTAAGCCAAAAATTATTCATGAAATGAAAGAAATGCTAAATTTATAAGTTGCTTTTCTGGACCTTTTCCTACGATGTGCATTGCACAGACTACCTGCAGAGCTAGATCTCCACATACAATCAAGATTAGAAGAGAATGCTTTGAGGTGAAGAACAAGCTCAGTGCTGTGCCCCTCATTAATACAGTATGAGGAATCATTAAGATGCTGTTTTCTTGCAGTCACAGGAATATATATTCAGTCAAGAATTCATAACGTACACACACAAAAGATGATTTCCATATCTTTTTTAAAAATATGGGGGAAGGAAGAAGTCTCTACCTGAACTAGCATTAGTAGTTGTTTTCTATAAACTAATGAACATGTATTACTACTCTGATGGAACTAGCTCTTTCTCCCCCTGAGAACTGAATTTCTTTGTCTTGACAATTACAGCAGTAATTTACAAGTCAGATTAATAGTGGAATACTTTTGGTATTGTTTCTAACTTCTTTATGTGTTACTAACAAAGATGGATATAAGCATAAGATCCACTGAACAATAAATACATGAAAAGAGCTGGAACAGTAAGATCATAAGGATAATAACTTATGAGAAAATTTCTGTTATAAAATTGCAATTTTTCTATATTGCAGTTATGAAAAGAGAGGTCAGAGTTGTCGGAATAATTGAAAACACATTAAAATTTATCTGCCTTGTTAGATCACACCTTGTAATTGCTTCCAGTTGGAGGAGATGGAAGAAATTATTCAGTGTTTTTATGGCCTTTCCTTAGCAGAAAGTGAAACATCTCTTCATTCACAGTATGGGGAACAAGTATTCATCTTCTCATCCAAGAAAAAGTATTTCCAGATTAATATAATAAATTATTTCTGATAATAATGATATGTGATAATAATCTGTGGATAAACATGATTTATCCACCTGTCAAAAATGCTAAAAGGAAGGGAATTTACAAAGTGCAGTTTATTGAACAGAGTTGTGCTTCAGACAGCCATCTATCCTCAGAAGGTTTTAGTGCAATCTGTCATTTTAAATTAATTTTACACAGGAATTCAAACACCTGTTCTAATCACTCAGCTATTCAACATAGTTTTCAGTGGCATTCTGGTCATTATGACATTTCAGACATCTCTATCCTAGATGATTCCAGTACTTCCAGTGTTTGGTTATATACATGTGCATGACAGAGAAAAGCTATATTCACAGAATGCTTTCTCACAGAATTTCTCTCCTTTGCCTCTAAAACACTTCACTGAAATTAATGTGTTAGAAAACTTGTGGTTTATGTCTTAGGAAGCCATTTGTCATTCAGTTTAATGACAAACTCGAAAATTTTTATTTTTTTGTAGTAGGTTCTTTTCATGAAGCATGAGCTGTCAAAACAGGCATGAACATGAATGGACAAAATCATGAACTAGACAAAAAAAAAATCACAAATAACCTAAAGTAAACGTTCATATTTTCTCTGCAGGACATCTGTAAGAATTACAACCTCAAAATAGCGTGTTTAGTACCATAGGGCACTTATATTCTGCTATTTATTTTATTGCTTGAAAATAAGGACTAATGAGTAAATGTGGAGATCAATACAAGCCACCAAGCTTGAATTATGCCAGGTTATTTTGGATTGGTACTTTAACATTTTTTAGTTATCTCTGTGTATATATATATATATATCTGTATAATTGCTTCAATAATATACAGTAGTTTTCTCAATTTTATATTAGTTTCAAACTTACATGTAAACTGAGATAATACAAGCTTTAAAAAACCAGCACTTGTTATAAAGGGCTGTTAAAAATGTTTCAAATGTCAAGACTAGAAACCAACATATTCCCATGGCATCTTATTGAGTTACCTTAACTTTTACTGTGTATTTTCTTATGTGTATGTCACTGCATGCAAATTCAGACATTTAGCTCAGCTGCATTCAGCAGCTAGAGACCCAAGATTCTTCATGAGTGAAAGAGAGCAGTTTCCCATCCTGTGCTTCACAGCAAGCACAAACATCAAGATTCCTCATCTGTCTGCAGATAAGTACTTATGCTCATTTAAATTACCTTCATCATGCATATTGGAAGTTTGATTGATGCCAACACTCAATTTATGGACTTATGCTGATTCTACATATTTACACTCCTCTAGACTATTTACAGAATCTCCTAAGAAACCTATGCTTTTGAGTTGATCCCCAAGGCCACTAAATGTAAGGGTAAGTTTTCTAAGGTGAGCTTTGAGTTTTGAATCTAGACATCTATTTTCAGCATTGATGGTACATTTTTTTGTTTAACAGTGATATTGACAGGGAAATAAAAGCTGCTCAGTATGGTTTGTTATTTAATTAGTATTAATTTCATACTTAAGTCTACAACCTCTTTTTCAAGAAATGCTTAGTAACTTCTGGTATTATTGCAAGCACTGCTAATGTCTAGGAAAACTTCAAAACATTTTAGAAAAGTTTTAAGCACTCGTTATTCAAATAGAAGGGTATCTAAAGTTAGCAACTGGAAGTACCCCTGGCAAGTAATGAATGTCATGATAAATTTATTATTGTCAACATTTCATAAAGGAAACATTGCTTTAAAATAACACTTTAAAATCCCCAGCTTTTTATTGCTCTTTTCTCTCTCAGTAAGCTCAAGCCATAAAAAAAAAAAAAAAAACCAAACCACAATTTCAGGATTCTAAAATAACTGCAATGTAAGTAAGCACCAAAAAAAGTATCCATGTAAGTTTTTCATTTGTTTCATCCTCCAAAAAGATCACAATATCAAATTTCAAATAAAATATTCTCAAATACATTAGCTTGTTTTTAAAATGCTAATATGATGTTATGCATCAATTGAGAAACTGTGTTTATTCAGACTATGCATATATGTGCAGTAAGATTTACAAATTTTTATCCCATTCAGAAAAGTATTTAAATTGTATGGAATATGTTAACTGTTATGAAGATGTCTGTAAAACTCTGTGTGGAAGCATGTTCTATTTGAAGCAAAAAGAAGAAGTACTTTGGAAAGAATTATTTCAATTACAGAGATACTGCATTGGCACTTTTTCTCTCCATAAAGAGGAAAGAAAAACAAATCATTTAGAAATAAAAAATGCCAGGTAAAAAGTGAAATTTAATGTTAGAAGCTGTGTGATTTAGCATCATTTGTGTGTTCAGTCTTGGGCTTCAAAAAGGAAATGCAAAAGAGATGTTAATTAATCTCGTCTTTTAAGATTGAAATCAAATCATCCTTTACTATAAGCCAAGGTGAACTGATGGTCTAAATCAAAGTCACTGCATGGTTACCAGCAGAGAAATATTTCCTGTTTCAAGACTCAGTTATTTTGGTTCAAGTTCTTGCTATAAACCTGACTACACTAAGTTGTTAAAAATACCACACATTTATACAACAAAACATTTTTGTGAGTTAAGCCTACAAATACAAAATAACCCAATTTACCTACATGTTTTCCTATGTCAAATGGGAATTTTTTAACTTACTCTGTCTGTCATAAGCCATTACCTTGGTACTCACTTTGATGCCTTGCCAAGGCTGACCTAGAACGCTAAACGGAACTAAAGAATAAAGTAGGTATTTATTAAAAGGCTTCAATGAATACACCTTGGGCAATACAAGAGCTAAGCCAGGGCTACGCCAACTTGAAACCCAAAATGATCACAAAATGGACCACAAAATGGTCATGAGGTCCCTCACTTTTATAAGTTCTAGTCCATTTGCATATTGGAGTTAATTGTCCAATTATAGCTTTAGGTTATGAAGTCCCATCCTTCTTGTTTTTCTTTCTTCAGTCCGTGTTGTTTATGCTCTTGGCCTGAAATCTGGATCAGTTGTCCTTGGTCCCCAGCTAGAAAAGGAATTGTTCTGTCTAGCTACTCTGTGAAGAGATTTTACCATCCCTTAATATGAAGCACAGAACCACACACTAAAGCAGTAGAGAATCTGAAAAACCTAAAAGCCAAAACCTAAGGCATCAACTTCCCAAACTTAATCCAAAAAGGCATGAAAATAAGCCTGATCCAATTCAGTAAGCCTGCTTCAATTTCTAGGGAGGAAAATATTTTTTTTTTGCCACACTCTCTGCCCCATACAATTCTTCTACTTGAATTAGAAAGTGTTCCATCAAGATATACAGAACTGTTCTTTAATTCCACAGACAAGGGCGCCCTCTAAACTAGATACATGTCAAACCTTTCCACAATTATAAGTGAACACATGCTGACCTTTCCAATTACATTAAAATGAATATTTGAAAACGTTATACAAAACCTGCTAGAAGGAAAGACATGAATTTATGTGAAAGACTGTTAACTTTAATTTCTTAAGAATTTCCGTATATCAAATATTTGCAGTTTTGAAGATTGATGCTAGTATTATTCCTTTTCCCTGCCTAACTTGTCATTTTCACCATTGTCACCTCAATAAATACTCACACAGTTGACATTTACCTCTGCCTTCCCATTAAAACAGAGGAGAGTCATATGTCTGATGTGGTTTGCATCAACCATTTCATTTCTTATTAAATTATCAGGAAAGTGTTTTCTTTTTGCATTGATATAATAATTAGTGAATTATGCCCTATATGATTTTACACACACTTCATTCACCATTCATTTCCTGCTGTTCTGTTTTTGGTTCTTTTAAATTTTTAAAGTTTTGTATGTCAGCCAGAGACAAAAGTAATTCTTTTCATTCTGCCCCAGCATTTTTCTTCATTACTTTTGACAAATGTAAGCTGATCTTCTTAGACTTGTGGAATGCAACCAGTTCTATCAGATCTGTAGATGATAACAAAGATTGATAGTGCTTCATGTAACAGGCCACAGCATCACTGAAGGGCAATAACAAATGTTAGAAGAAACAGTCATTAAAGGTTATATTGAGAAATTGTGAACATTTTTATGCCAATCACACAACAATCACAATCAGTTTCTTGTGTTAATATATAAGAAATCTACCTTTTGAAACATATACTTTATCGTCTGTTAATTCTGATGGTTTGTTTGCCATTCACAATTACTCATTTGTAAGAATGAAAATGTTTTAGTGCTGTAATTATTGAGAGATGAAAATAGAAAAAGAGCACTGTTTTGATAGGTAAACACATCATCACTTACCTTCTCTGCTGATTGGGCAGTACCAAAAAAGATTGGAATAAAAGCTAACCAAATTATGCAGGTTGTGTACATAGTAAATCCAATAGGTTTTGCTTCATTGAAGGTCTCTGGAACCCCTCTTGTTTTAATAGCATAAACAGTGCATGTGACCATCAAGAGAATACTATATCCAAGGGAACAAATGAGAGAAAGATCTGAAATGTCACATTTGAGAACTCCTCTGGCATTTTCTGGTTCAAGTGTCCTCTGCTCTCCATAGTCTACAATGGTGTGTGGTGGATCGATAGCAAACCAGATGAAGACTCCAATAAGCTGGAAGGATATGAGGCTGAAAGTGATCACCAGCTGAGAAGCTGGACTAATAAATTTGGGAGCTGTGACAGATTTTTTACCTTGTTCAAATATTCTGTGAATCCTGTTTGTTTTGGTGAGCAGCGCAGCATAGCTGAAACACATGCCGAGTCCTAAAAAGATCCTTCGAAATGAGCAGACCACTGTGTCAGGAGCTGCAATCATTAAAAAAGTAATGGAGTAACAGAGAAAAATCCCAGTCAGGAGCACATAGCTGAGCTCCCGCCCAGAGGCCCTGACGATGGGCGTGTCGTTGTAGCGGACAAATGTCACAATCACAAAGGTGGTGGCGATTATCCCGAGAATAGCGATGAAGACAGGCACGATTGCCCAAGGAGAATGCCACTCCAGCTTGATGATAGGGATAAGCTGGCAATCTGTGCGGTTGGCATTTGGCCTCTTGTTGATGGGACAGAGTTCACAGTTGAATTCATCCACCTGGTAGTGGTAGCCCTCGCAGCGCTCGCAGTGCCAGCAGCAGGGCACTCCCTTCACCGTCTTCTTTCTCTCCCCAGCTTTGCAGGGTAGGCTGCAGACAGATGCTGGATGAGTGTGTTCTCTGTTAGCCCATTGCATGTCTTCTACCTGTGGGTATAAAAAATTAATGAGACTTCTATTTTCCTTCATTTATAATATCCTAATCCTGGCCACAGGTTTGTCATAAATCACTACTTGCTGACAGCACAAATACAGTTTACCATAATAAGAAACCTGTTTCTCTCCCTTGCACTGACTTTAAAAAAGTGTTAAATGATTGTGTCCAATAAATCATTTATGCCACAGGCTTGATGAGTGTCATTAGTTTCTATTTACCTCTTTACTGCTGACCAAATTGACATCTGTAAAGATATTTATTGACTCCAGGGTAGTTTAAAAGCAAAAAGCCTCACACACAGTGCTGTAAAAAGTTAATCACATGCAAATATAAATATCAGTAGTTCTCAAATATTTAATTACAAAATAAGTCTATTTTCAGAGTGAGCTTCAGAGCAATTTCTGGTATAGTAAAGAAATAAATTAAAATCTCCATGCATCAGCTCTGGCACAACAGAGTTCCATGGTTTGTGATGCCATCCCTTCCACAAAAGTGTATATTTTATACTTTTCCACCTTTGATGCCTTGAAATACTCAAAAGTATTTTGTTTGCATTTCTAGAAGATTAAAATAAGCATATACTGCTTTCTGAATAACAATGGAAAAAGATGTCATGACTACTGCCTTAGTTCTCCTGATATAATAAGTCCGGGGATCCTTTTGTAGCACATAACAATGCAATCTTGTTTTAGAAATCCCAGCTTTCCCTGCAGCAGCATATTAGCAAAATATACTTTTTTCATTCACGTATTTATTCTTCCTGCATGCCCTGCAAATGAAATCTGAATAGTGAAGTCTTGGATTTGAAGAATTTCCTACTTAACATTATCACTCAGCTTGGTGTCAGCTGTCCCTAGCCCACCCTCATTGAAGCCCTGTTCTGCAGATGTCACTGGGAGTGAGCCAGAGCTGGGGGCAGAGCAGAGCCCCTGGTGGGCAGCAGAACCGCTCCTTGTTGCTCCAGCCCCACCTTTCATTCCTTTGTGAGCTGGTGAGCACTCAAGGACAAAGCACTTCCCTTGTTCTTGCCTATTAAGTACTTAGCACTTTTGTTACATTTGGAGGCTGTATTCATAAGCGAAACAGCAGTAACAAAACTTCAGGCGTCAGGAATGTTTTCAGTTCCCTCTGGAGGAGGACAGAATGAGGACAGCTTATAAAAAGGGGTAATTTTGGTCTTTAAAGTTTATTTTTTCAGCAACTTTTCAACAGACTTGAGTGGAAATCACAGGGTTGCATTGCTGGTCTTATATGCTTCCCCCAGTGAGCCAGAGCAGCAGTTCCAGCACTGCACAGGGTGAATAAAGCAGCAACAAGCAGCCAGACTCCTGCTCTCTTCTGTGCCCCTTCGGTGCAGAACTTTGATGTTCTCCACTCCAAGGGACCACAGAGTAACAGGGAGACAAGAATCACTCATAAAACCAGTTCTGTGACCCCTCAGAGTCACTCGAGGATTTCAGTGGGAGGGGATCCTGAATCCCCAGAAGTCAACCAGATTTTATATCAAGGATTGTGATGACTCTGCAAAATACATCGTCTGGTGACTATGGAAAAGAAAATCATTTAAGCAATTAGCTTCCTAAAAAGCACAAGAATAACCCAGTTTTGTATGAAACAGCCTTAATACAGCTCCAGCAGAGTACTTGGTACACTAAGAAAAAATTCATCTCTTTTACAATCTCCTGGTTTTAATCACTGAAATCCTAAAAGTCCAATAACCTCTTATTGTTTCATCTACTGGGTGTGAGAAAAAACATGCTATGATGAAATCAGCATGATAGTGAAGGCAATTTGCCTTCACATTGTTGCTAGGAGAATAAATACAAATCTTGTGATTTAGTCACACACTACAATAATGGGGGGCAACAGTAAACCATGGTCATTAATCCAGAATTGTGGATAAATTTGGGATGACTCAGAAAACCACAGATCTACATATTGGGTAGATTATAGCACACAATACAGAATCACCAGGAGAGCAAACACCACCTTAACCAGCAGAGACAGAATGGCATGGACAGGCAATATCTCATCCAGCAGAAAGCCTGACAGGATAAAGCTTAGCTGTCCCATTTTCAAACACATTTGAATTAGAAAGGTGAGTTTATACCCGATCAGTATTTAATATCACGAGTCTACAGTGGGGGTTTTTTGGCATTAAGCATCCTAAGGTCACATTTACTGTATTGTGAATCGATGGCTTAGATAAGTACAGAGAATTCTCTTTTGTCTTTTAGAGCTTCTACTTTACTAAAAAGAAAATTTAAAAATTAAAAAAAATCCTTTAATTTTACCGCTATTTGAAATTTCACATACTTTTGCCCTGAAAGTATTTTAATTGACTAAAAACACGCCTAAAATCTCTTCATGGTTTACAAAACATTAAAGTGTCTCAGATTACACCTCACATTGGCAACAACTGATAATAAATCCTAGTTCTGAAGATAGCTGACAACGATTCATATATTTTTTCACTCTGATACATCTGATACAAACTAAAAAAGATATAATTTCCAGCATATAAATTTATATAAAGTTATGAATATTGAAAAACTCACTGGATAAAGAATTATTTTCCCTAATAAATTACCTATTAATATAAACACTATTGACTGGTTAGCCATAGAAAAAGTCAAACAAAAATGAATCTTAAAGCATAAAAAGTTCTAAATCAATGTAGAAAATAACCAGAATGAATGGCTGGGGTAGGCGGATTTTACAAGGTTTAAATCCTATGTTTTAAAATCTTGATTGTCTGGATTAATTTTCTAGGCAAAAAACTACATGTAGGGTGACCTAGATTTATCAAAAAGCTTTAAAAAATTGTTATGAGTTTTTGCTCATTAGTTTTGTACTAGTACAAAGAGTAGTACTGTTGTACTGCGAATTAAGAAGAAAGAGGAGATATAGTCCAATAAACATGGGCCAGTGTTTGAAATTGAAAATTGATTCAAAATACTTGTATATCTAAGAAAATTCTGGCATTGGGGGATGAAAACTCTGGAAATTTGTGGAAAGATGGAATTCTCCTATGAACACAACCATCTGACAACTCAGTTTATAGCTGCATTAACAAAGAATGTGCCACAGCAAGAACCAATCAGCAGAGCAAAACTGTTAATTCTGAGGAACTGATGATAACATTGGTCTGTATTTGAAATTAGAGTCTGCAGAAGAATGTTATATTGACCTATTTTTGACATAGTTCAGTGGGATTCGTTAAAGAAGATTAACTGTCCTTCTGGAAAGCACATTATTTTTTCATTTCAGCCAAAAGCAGCCCTGTTCACTTAGCCCAAGACCCCCTCTACAATGAGCGAGTGTGCTAAGTGGGAATAATTCGTAGATGCCTTTCACTAGCTGACTCTTGACTGAAACCAAAATGCTGATGTGTGTATATCCTCAGACTGCTGCTTGGACAATACTCTAGAAGATAGAGCAGGCGAAACTATACCTCAGAGTGAGCACTGTGCTTTTATTACACTTGAACAGGTCTGTTAAGGGTTTCTGTACATGCAGATCTTAATCACTGGAAAGTCATGGAAATTCTGATCATCTGGTTCACTCCCACCTATCCACAACCTGCAGCAGTCTTTGCCTGTAACGTATTTTTGAGCTATTATTTTGCATAATATAAAAGTAATAAATAAATTAAGTACAAAACATAATTAAAATAGTTTTAAATATCTATCATTTTTTTCACTGATTGTATGTATCAAAGATTCCAGTTTCTTGAACTTGTGCAGAAGATTCACCCATGTCATTAATTTTCTCTCTTTATGAGCTAGTACTATTGATCCCACTTCTTCTCTGAGATTAACTTTATACAATAAATGACAGCAGGAACTGTTAAGAAACTACAAAACAAGGGAGGATCATTTAGGAACATAGAACAAGGGACAATTATAATTTTCAGAGTTACTGAAAACCTGTAATAGTCAAGCTTTAAAGGGAGTTGCTGGATGCTCATCATCTTCTGAAAATCATAATTTTTTATGTAGACATAAACACTTAGCAGTGGAACTTTCAAAAGTGCCAAGGGGAACTTGCTCAATATAGCTAATTAATTTAAATGAGAGTTAAGTGCCTTGTCTGTTTAACTGCTTTTGAAAATCCCACTATGCTTCCACCTGCAGTTTTCACAACAAAAATACTTTGGAAAACTTGCCCTAAAGTGATCCAGAAGTTCAAATGTTATAAAACTAACTTCAGGGGATCTTAACTTTAGGCACTCATTTTTAAAGATTGTCATGGGGGAAAGAAACTGTTAAAGAGGACAAAGTCAGACAAAAGAAGCACAGAAAAGAAGGTGCTTTTTGACATTGAAAAAGGATTAAATTCTGCAACTCTTCAGTTCTTACTGATTAAAATGTTTGGGTCTGCAGCATTCTTTATACTGCTCAGACCTTACCAAGGCTGAGCAGGTCTCAGATTGTTAAGTAGCCTTGGGTAAACATGGTTTCTGGAAGATTTATTTTGTCATCTCATTTTCATGTGACATCTTCTGGATCCAGTTCACTACAAGGCAAAGTTCATTGCTAAATCTATGTGATATCATCTAGCTCAGCTGGACTGGGATAGCCCAGCCCTGTACCTAGTATTAGTAATGGTTTAAACATTATCTCCATTTCATCCGAGTAGCTTCTCTGAATTTGGAAAATACCTGGTCAATGTGCTATCATGGAATACCTCATATTTCCCCAAGATGTGGTTCCATTTCCTACTATTCCAATACTTGCCAGTGTGAAAACATCAGAAATACTTTGACAGCATATCTGCAAGACGTGTATTCATTTGCTAAAAAATGGATCATGATACAAAAAGAGAATGGCTTCATTGCTATTTCAACAGACATAAAAATCGTCTCTACATGAGATATCTGCCTGATGGGGCTGCAATTTTCTTTAATGTGCAGCATTAAGATTCACAGTTCACTAAACCATTAAAATACAGACAAAATGCCATTTCATATCATAACCAAATAAACACCTCTGTCCTTCATGAACATTGCAAACACAATTCCCTCTAATATCTAATAATAAAGCTAAAAAATTAATGATGTGAGAACTTGGCTAAAAGAATACAAGATTGACATGATACAGTACAAATAGCATATTCACATTTCTGGAACCTACATTCTTCCAATTACCAGGCAACTCATTTAGCAATGTCATTTAGCAATGCCCACAGCAACTGGAGAAGACTGATCAAAAATGCTAATAGGTCAAATATAATTTCTGAATTATGTGTCCAATATATATGTACAAAATATACTGTCTCCTGTTCTTAATTATCATGGAGAAACTTATCAGTTACTTAATTCAGCAACCCATGAACAATATAAAGACACCTGGACAACCTTCAAAGGGTTTTTCAGAGTAATGGCTTGGTAATATTTAAATGTTTCTGATTACGCTATATTATCACTTGCAGGAATTTTCATTTTTCTTTCAAATCTTAGAGCCAGATATTCATTTAAAAAATGAAAAATGAATGTTTAATTTTCTTGTTGTAACAAATTATGTGAGTTCTGGATAGAGTAATGCAAATGGTAATTATAGGATTTGTGGGAGCAGACAGACTGTAGTCAGTTAGCCAAGACCTTCAGAAGGATCAGGAGTTTTATATATAAATTCATGGGACTTTTAATAGATACTGAGATTCTCAGCTATAACAATGACAAAGAACTGAAATGACACCTCCAATATCATTAGGATTTTTCTAATTTCTATCTCAAATTCCTGAGAGTATTTACCTTCTGACCAAAAAGGCCCATCATAGAAGTATAGCAAGAGAGAGAATTAAGGGAATTTCATCCAGTGTTTGGATTTTTAATTTGTCTTATATATCTATTCTCACAGTAAAAGTCTTTAATGTACCTTGTCCAATCAAGTCATCCAAACCATTAAAACCCAAAATTAAACTGAGCTGGTTCAACTAAACAAATTCATTTTGAGTCTAAATATAATGATAATTGCATTCTGTCTGCCAGATAGACTTATCCCATTAGAGAAAAGCTGGGTATACAAACAACTATTTAAGCAGGCATGTACAGAAGGGAAATAATCAATGACAAAAAATACTGTTTATATTAAAATAAAACAAAAGAAACAAAACTGAAAACTACTCCAGATTGCCATGCCAGTATAAGATCACTATCATTTCCAAATTTGCCATAATTGCTGTAAATTATTTATATCATTCACCCTATACAGATGTTTTTTCTAACAACTGAGATGCCATTTTAATTAATTTTAGGCATAGATATTCCAAGAGGTCTGCAAAGAACATGGAATTATATATTTGGTTTTACCATGTACTGGTTGAAAACAAAAGCAGTTTAATATCAGTTTGAGGAGTCTGAGAAGCTTGATGAGTATGACAGGATCAGGCTGAAATATTACAAGGCAAATAATTTTTTCTCTTTTTCTTTAGGATCAGAAGTACAGGTTGTTGAAAGAATAAAGATGGAAGCTGACTTCTGCTAACTGTAAATTCACCTGCCCAAATTTCTCCCTAGGGAAACCAGTTACCTCTCTCACAGCTTTCTTGAAGGAAAAACAATTAAATTTAATATAATTTTTGTTTTAATATTTACATGTATAATTGTTTTTATGCAAATGTGATATAAGAGAGGAAGGAAGTGTTGGAAGGAAGTGTCGGAAGGAAGTGTCGGAAGGAAGTGTCGGAAGGAAGGAAGGAAGGAAGGAAGGAAGGAAGGAAGGAAGGAAGGAAGGAAGGAAGGAAGGAAGGAAGGAAGGAAGTGTCGGAAGGAAGGAAGGAAGGAAGGAAGGAAGGAAGGAAGGAAGGAAGGAAGGAAGGAAGGAAGGAAGGAAGGAAGTGTCGGAAGGAAGGAAGGAAGGAAGGAAGGAAGGAAGGAAGGAAGTGTCGGAAGGAAGGAAGTGTCGGAAGGAAGGAAGTGTCGGAAGGAAGGAAGGAAGGAAGGAAGTGTCGGAAGGAAGGAAGGAAGTGTCGGAAGGAAGGAAGTGTCGGAAGGAAGGAAGTGTCGGAAGGAAGTGTCGGAAGGAAGGAAGTGTCGGAAGGAAGGAAGTGTCGGAAGGAAGGAAGGAAGGAAGGAAGGAAGGAAGGAAGGAAGGAAGGAAGTGTCGGAAGGAAGTGTCGGAAGGAAGTGTCGGAAGGAAGTGTCGGAAGGAAGTGTCGGAAGGAAGTGTCGGAAGGAAGTGTCGGAAGGAAGGAAGGAAGGAAGGAAGGAAGGAAGGAAGGAAGGAAGGAAGGAAGGAAGGAAGGAAGGAAGGAAGGAAGGAAGGAAGGAAGGAAGGAAGGAAGGAAGGAAATATTATTAGTGGTGCAGCTTTGGTCTCTAAGCCAAGACACAGCCTACATGGCTCTGATACAGAGTCATGGACAAATTATTTAACCTTCTTGAATCTCAACCTTTCAGTCCACTGGAGAGAAGCTGTAATGCAGACAAGAGTGGAGACACTTTATTTGAAAATGTGAGTAAAAATTTCAACATGGGGATGTTAGTGATGTCCATCTCTCAGGTTTAGAAGGTTTTTTTGCCCAAAAATTATAGTTTAGAAAATTTGACTAAGTCAACTTTTAATTTTAAAACTGAGCAGTATATTTTCAAAGAACCAATACCAAAAATATCATCATAGTTCTGTGCTTTCTCAGCATGTCATAATCTTTCTTGTTATCTTCTGTTTTCAGAACTGCAATATCACCAATCTCTGGAATTACTAAAATAAAGAGAATGCATTTTTGTTGTTCTGAACACGTTAACAAGTCATTCTCAGTTAGAGAAAAATACTTATAGGGAAGGATGCTCTAAGGTAGTACATAAAAATTTAAAATAATGCTATTAAAAATATAAAGATTCTTATGTTCATAAATAGAGATGTTTAAATACTTGCCTTGCTTTATTAATGCAAATATGTTATTTAGTGCGCTGATAAAGTAATTTTACCTCAAAGAAACCAACCCATATAATTAAGTCATATAATTACTAATGCCTGCTGAATACTTACATAGAAGAGCACACTGTGTTTGCCTAAAACGGGGAATAATCATGCCATGGTGTCACAATATACAGAGAGTGTTTATTAGTACTATGGAGTCTTAAACTGCTAGCCTTTATATGGCTTGGGATCTACTTTATTTTTTTATTTTTAGCTGTTCTTGGCTTGTTTTCGTTCAGTTTTTTTTTGTTTGTTTGGTTTTGTTTTGTTTTTACTTATACTTTAGTCCTCCCTTGATTTGGTTTCTTCTGATTCTTTCAGAATTGCTGGTCCCAGCAGATACTTGGTAGACAAAGGTAGGAGGAGCTGCAGTGTAATAACTTCTTCAATTTGCCAAAAAAGAAACATTAATATGGATGGAATAATTTGGAAACATAATTTTACTCTCAAATGCCTTGGGGAATAGACAACACAAAGTGCATGATTAGCAGGTCGTCAAATAAAGAACTACTGTTACTGCACTGTGTAACCACCAAAAGGAATTTTACAGAAATCTAGTAGGCACTTCTATTCAATATATGCAATTTATTCTTTTTCTTTACTGAAAGCATGAACCACAGTTAATTTTCAAGCACTTGCTTCTGAAGATAGTCTCTTTATTTACAAAGGAGACAAAAAATTACCCCCAACCAAATCAAAGAAGCCAAACAAACCAAAACACACCACCACAGAAACATCCCATTCTAGATGACATTGGCAGACTTCAGATTTTTTGAAAGCACTTTCAGTGATCTACTTTCTATATTTTTAAAACATATAATTAGTACCAAGGTATGAGACTGAAAATCAGGTTTCCAAAGTCATTCTTTATGCATACCACTTTCACATAGACAATCTCTCTTGCACATCCTTACCTAGAGGGCCCTGCTGCCATTACATGTCCCTGCACTTGAAGAGAATGTTATGAGCATTTATAAATAAAACTCATGATGTACACACAGGGATTGAAGTCATTATGCACTACCAAAAGCAGACTGGGCCATAATTTTTCATATGTAATTAAAGAGGTGTTTAAGAAAAGACTGGATATGGCATTAAGTGCCATGGTCTAGTTGACAAGATGGTGCTGTGTCATAGGTTGGACTTCATGATCTCAAGGGTCTTTTTCAATCAGCTTAGATGATTCTGTGATTCTATGTTCACAAACACTCAAATTAAAAACAAACTAACTAAATTCCCCAAAAACTTGTCAGATTTAGATTTTGAAATAAATGGGCTTTTGAGAGGAAATCTTCCACCATCACATTTTCGTTTTATCAACTGATTGGTTCTGCTCATCTCTAGTACTAAGGCTATGTGAACCATAGTGCTTGAAGTACTTTTTTACTTCCTGCAGTTCATCATGCAGAAATACCTTGCAAGCATACCTTAAAAATTTAGTGTTTTGAGAAAAGAAAAGGAGCATGGTTCTTGCAAAGAGTTTTTTAACATCACTTTCTTGTGCCTAGAGAATCTTCTTCATTCTTCCCAAGGCCCATCACTAGTCTAATAGCTTAGCTGCATTTCTTGATGAAAGTTTTAATACCCACAAAAAACATGCTTCCTCCCAAATACAGTTATTTTAGCTACAGTTATCTAAATTAGGGCTGGCTTGTCCCAAGCCCAGTGTTCCATAGCAACTCTGTTTCCCTCCAATCTGTGTCAGGTGCCTTTCACACCCAATGGTCCTCAGATTCTTCCTCACTTCACAGCTCAGCACAGACAAAAGGAACACAAGGGGTTCAGCACAGTTGCCATTTGAATTTAATATAGATTCTTTTTTTTAATTTAAGACTATATCATTTCATAAATCCCATTTGTTTAATGAAAAATATTCACCATGACATGATTTTAATTATTGTATTGATTAAAGGAGAGTTTATCAAAACAAAGAGCTGTTGTCCCCAAACGCCTTCATGATGGGCTGTGAAACAAATGTACTGGGCTAAACCTTCAGCTGATTTAGTTCAGCCCAGAAAGTTTAGTACCATAATGCCAACAAGTTATTATTTCTTAAGGGGATGACCTGTCACAGTTTTTATCTTTAATGTTTAATTATTTTTAAAATAGAAATCAGCCAATCACAAAAAGCCTCACTTGAATGTGAAGAAAAAGATGCTGATAACTTTGTTTAGGTTTTAATCCTCCCCCACTATTTTTAAATGGTTTAATCTACCTCCTATTTCCTGATCAGAGCAAAAGGCATGTGTGCATGAAACATAAAAATGAATGGTCCCAGATTCCATCCTGCACAACCCTTTCTACAAATTGATACCAACACAGATAATATATTCTTTTTATTCCTGCTCTGCTCACAGACCAAGATGTCAGTTGCACTAAGGGCTATACAAATCTACAAGAAAAAATTATGGTCTCAATCCCAAAGAATTTACAGTCAAACTGTAAGATAAAGGGGAGCAGAGTATTAGTAGAATAGAGAACAGACCACCCTAAAACTATTAAGGCAACTATTAAGGCAACATTAAGGCTGATCAGCATGATCAGCCACCTTGAACAGGGGTTTTTTGAGGAAATTTTGTCAAAAAAGATTTTTAAGGAGGCAACAGAAAGAGGAAACCAGGGCAATTTTGTATCTATTTACTGAGCTTCCATCCAAGCATAAGACAGACAGCATGAAGGCATTGTCTTCACCAGTGACCTCTCAAAGAGTAACATAAAACAGAGCTGAAATATCCTGTGCATCTTAGTTTCTAAAAAATGTTTTAACATTAAGTGATGCACTCAAAATTTTGGGAAACATTGCCCTCACTTCAGCAACCTTCAGTAACTCTGACAGAGGAACAGACAAACTCAGCTGAAATGCAAGGATCAAATTTATTTACTTGTCTGAAAAAAAGAGGCACTATATACCTAAACAGTTCCTGACACTTTTGTCCAACCTGTTTTTAGGAAAGAAAAGCTGTAGTACATTATACTCTGAAACATATCAAACTCTAAACCCCAGAACAGTATTTAAAGATGGTTTCCCACTTCAATGACACATATCTTATTTTCCAGCTCCTCTTCATGAAGAGTCAGATCTTTTCATGATAAAGACTTTGAATTTTTAGCACTACATAAAAAAAAGAAATCACACTAACCCTTAAAACACAGTTCCAGACAGGAAGTAAGACCACATACACAAAAAGTGTGAAAGTCTGAACTAAGTCTGAACAGGCAGAAAACAGACTGTATTTTATACTGAGATTTCCAGCAGCAGGAGAAGAGCTTTCACTGCCAAGTTAGTGCTGTTGCTTAGAATGAAGAGTCAATAATTAAATTTAAAATTCTGCAGAGAGACCTAGTGATCTGGAAGGAACAAAAACAAGCACGAGGAAGAAACTTAAACTAGAGAAAGTGTCACACATCATGTTTAGTCAGGGGGGAAAGAAACAAACCAAACCCAAAAATATGTCTTACTAAAGAAATAAGGGTGAAGATTTTCAAAATGAAAGTGAGAGGGTTTCCTATGGTCTAAAAATATTGGGATTTATTTTATAATATTTACAGAACTGAGTAGATAGCAAGCTCTTGAGACTTTATGGGGAAATATGGAGAATTTGAAAATGGGAAACCTAGTGCTTACATGCTGAAAAGGGAGGGAATGAAGAAGCCAGGGAATTATCAATCATTCATTTTGACTTGGATTCCAAGAAAAATCCTGAAAGAAATAAACAAACACATTTCAAAAACACATAGAAAACAAACAAGACAAGTAAGAGCCAAAAGGGATCTGTCATCAATGGGCTGTCACATTTCCTTCAGCGAGAGGGTAACAGGCAATGTGGATGAGAGACAAGCAGCCAGGTGTCATTTATCTTAACATTAGAAGGATTTTTGACAACATCTCAAATTACACTCTCAGTCACAAGCAACCTAGTGAAACATATTTAGCCCCTAAGGGCTAGGTGCAAATTATATCAGAAAGCTGAGGAAAGATAAATTTGTAGTTGATTTACTGTCAGAAGGGAAGGGATGGCACTGGGTGTGGTCTAGAAAGGTCTGTCGTTAGTCTGCTATTATTCAATATTTGTAATAACCACTCATTTTGTCTGGATCATAAAATAGAGTATAGGGTGATCAGATTTGGGCAGTAACACTGGGAAAGGCTGAAGCCATGCTGAAGGTCAGAATACTTATTTCAAATGATACTGCAGAGTCTGAAAAAATGAAGCATACCGTTCAACAGGGACAACTAGCTGTACATTATGGGTCAGGAAGGACAGAGGTGGCAGCTCTGCAGGAGAAAAAGAGATCCCAGGGCTCTAGTAGATTGTGATATATTGAACCAATGTTGTCCTGTTGCAAAAGGGGCAAATGCCAGATAAATGGAGATAGATACAACAGTCTTCCCCCTCTACTCTCCATCATGACTACATGAAATTATGTTTCTCCTGTACTCTGCACTAGTGAGACTGCAGTCAGAACACTTTCTGAAGGCTAGGTCATTGTGTTTCCCTTTGAAGGAGAATCAAATGGGGAGGCCAGAGGAAATCTGCAAAGATCAGAAGCACGTCTAGAAAACACGATCTATGTGACTAAATTGAACAAATTCCTCTTGTATAGCCTGAAGAAATAACATAGCCTAGGAGGTAAAACAACAGTCCTCAAATACATGAAAAGGATGAGGATGTGCACGATGTACACTGAATAAAATAAGCTTAAATTATAGCAAGAAGGAGTAAAGTTAGGTATTCTTAAGACACTTTGGAGAGATAAGAGTAGCTAAAAAATGAAAGATAATGCCTTCAGAAGCTGCAAAGTCTTCATCCTTGAAACAACCTAAGTGTAGAAGATGTTAACTTTATCCAAGGGCTAGAGAATCTCCTGAGATCCCTTTTGCTGTCTTCTATAAGGCAAAGGCAGATTTCAGGTACTATTTTGAGAACAAATAAAAATATCATAACTAGGTTAAATAAATAGGAAAATAGAAAAATGTCAATGTACTCTCTTGGCAGCTAAGTTCTTTAGGCTGTCTTTTGCAATTTTACAGAATACCTATTTAGGAAAAATATTTACAAGAAAAAATTAAACAAGAAATTGTAATGATCCTGCTTTTCCTATGTCTTGCATAATTAATGATGCATTTTAAATATTGTATGGTAAATTGCTTTTGTTTGCAGTGAAAATGCTTCTCTAAGTGCTAGGGAAAGAAGGTCTAAGTAAAAGAAATCAGCACTGCCGCAAAAATAAACTGTTTCCCACATAAGGGAACTTAAATCACTTTGGGATATATTAAGCATCTAGCATGTAAAAAAAGAAGTCCAAATTGGAGTCTTATATGAGAATGGAAACCAGGTAGACAAGTTGTCCTTAACCAGTAAAGTGATGCACAATCTGAAGCAAAAGAAAATCCTAAATATAAAACCAAGTTTATAACTCCATAAATCTTTCATGTCTTTCTTTTAGAGCTCTTGCTAAAGACTGCTAAAGACAGTCTTGTATTCGGCACAAAACCAAGTATAGGAGTCCAGTTGCTTCTATGCCTCCCAGCATTTGCTCAAGAGATACAGGACATTGCCTCTGAGGGGATTATTAGAAGATCAAATCCACCAAACAAATGAAAGCCAGAAAACTTTAGAAGTGATGACCCCATCTTTGAATCACTGTGCAAAATCAGTATTTACAGCTCACCTGCTCCACACAGCCCAGGGCAGCCCAGTACTTAATTATCCTCATCCTTAGAATCTTCTAGCGTGTCTGCATTAGATATCTCTCACTGTAATTCAAATCCACTACTTCTAATGGCCAAATTAACTATGTCTAACATAGTTCTTTTTCTGAATAATCCCTTCTGTATTGGAAGAGATTAACACAGCCCCCCTCAATGCAGTTTTCTTCAGACTAAACAACCCTACTCTGCTCAATATTTCCCTAAAGGCATATTTTAGATGGCTGATCATTATAATTGTTTGCAGCAGGACTCTCTCCAGCTACTTTACTTTTCAGACAGAAGTCACAGTTCTGCTAAGGAGCTCACAGCACCGCAGAAGAGAGAACAGATCAATTACATCACAAGTCTAGGAGTTCCTTGCTGTAATGGCTTCTGGTGATGCAAATCAGTTAACCATTCCAAAGCTATTGCTTAGCCTTATGCCTAAGTTTTCCATAAAAGGGGAGCTCACTTCAATTCCTGCAGTCACCAGAAAAGGGCACTGCAATCCTCCTTCTTTGACCCAGTCATTTCAAGCATATTTTATTGACATATTCAACACTAAATCTGTTTACTGTAAGCTGAAGTTACAATTAAATTAGCTATGCATTCTTGATTTCCTGTGGTAAGATGTATTAATATCATCATTAAATCTAGTGATACCATTTTAGATATTCATAAAATAATTCCCTATCTTTAAATATATATATATTTTTAAATAGTGTTTGGGGGTTTATCCAGATGAAAAGTCCTGGATAAATATTAGATTACTATCCTAAAGTAATTAAAATAATATTGGTGCAAGATGAAGAGAATTGCAGCAAAGCAAACAGAAAAAAAATAATCATACAGTACTGTTCTGCTAACTGCTGGTTATTCTCTTTCATCATATAATAACTATTGAAGGCCTTTTTCATTTTCCATTTAATGATTGTTAATTTTGTGGTAGACTTCCATTATGTATCACAAATGAGTAATAATTAATTTAATCATTTAATCTGCAATTTTTTGCTTTTAAGGACTTTTAAACAATTTGCTTCAAGCTTTAAAGGGCAGCTCAATTTTCAAATTACAAGACATATGTAAAATTCAGGGTGGTGTTAATGCTAAAACTCACATTAGCTTGTACCAGGGAAGTAGCTAACCCTGCTCTGTAGTCCTCTATATGAATGCAAAACTCTCTGGAAATTCATTCAAAAGCTCCTGAATTTTTATTGTTCTATCACTGCTCACTTTTTTTTACTGTGAAAGAGAAGAGAATATTTTAAAACATAAGTTCTATGCTTGTCATTCCTTTCCAATTTGTTGAAAAAACAGGAATACTCTTGGTCCTGTTGATTATGGCTATTCAAAGAACAATTCATTCTAATCATACCACTTTTACAAAGGATGAACACAAGAAGCTATAAAATATCTACCACCCAGTGAAGAATCCTGTGACAAATTCACAGCCAAACATACAACTGCAACTTCATGCTTCATTTGAGGAACCTGACTTTCATTCACCCCGACAAGGTGAGAAAAAAGTCACTATTCATCCTAACTCTCAAGCAGAGACTGTTTCACTGGCAATTTCCTATCATTCTAATGAAGAAAAAATGGTTATCAAATTTCTGGACATTTCCCCAGCAGCTATCTTTTATCCATTTTATTTTTTGGTGTTTTTTTTGTTGGGTTTTTTTTTGGGGGGGGGGTTTGTTTTTCTATAGAGAATCAGTCAAGAAGTCTACTTCATTGAGGGGGAAAAAAGACCATTAGGATCAAAGTAAAAAAAACTTCAGAAGGAAGACAAGTTGTCATTCTCCTTCAGTTCTTCTAAGGTCATTGGCTCTTGAATGTAGGTTCTGTTTTGATTTTCAGTGATGTCTGAAATAGTTTCTGTCTAATATGGGCACTTCTGAAAATCATTTAATGCTCTTTTAACATCTGTATTCAGCCTATTTCTTCTCCATTACAAAGCTTTTTATATCAATACAACCCATAACCTTTCAATAGCATAAAATCCCTATTTTATTCATTGTTTCTTTTGTTTTTTATCTTGTATCCACTTCTCATTTACAGTAGCCGAGTGTTGACTTATCTTTTTAATCTAGAATTGGTCCTTAGCAGACACAATTTTCATATTGACCTAAGACACGAACAGTAAGGAAGAACAAATCCTGAGTCATACTACTTGACCAGTGCTAAGATCAAGACTAGTTTTGTGAAAACTTACTAGTCTAAAAGCCATAGCAGTCTCTTCTATTTTCAGCCTTATGTAGAATAAAGAAAGATAGCAGTACAATTCTGAGAAGAATAGAAGACCCTAAAACAATTTTGCTTGTCTCCTTTAGTTTTATTTTTAACCTGGGATCAAAAATTTTCAGTCAGATGACATGGGTTTGTTAGAGTGAAAGTTTGAACTCTACTGCCTTATTACATGCAGGCAGAAGAACACCCTGCAGGCCATGTGATTGTCATATTTTGTTTATAGATATAATCATATTCAGCACTAAGTGCTTTTGTTGTGTATTTCCCTGTACTGTGTTCTTTTGTTAAACACAGGGCTTAGGTTCAGCATTTTAAAAACATCTATCAATTATATAATAGCTCCCACAGGAAAAGAAGAGGCTTTCTGACTTCTTTAATGAAATACAGTGGCCTACAGCAAACTTAAAACTTATTTAATGCAGTTATGGAAAACATCAGAAGCTTTTTGAGTCATTTTCTTTTACCATGTCACAAGAAAGGGAACTAATGGATTTTGAATCTGTAACTTTCAAAAATAATTGACTAAATTCAGTGTTGATGTATTCCTTCAGTATTAGATACAAGACATGAGGCCTAGAAAAGAAGAGAAATCAAATACTGATTCAAATATCTGTATGATCTGGCTGCCTGAAGGGAAGCTCACTGTCAGTGTGAGGTTCCCAATTTTTACTAGTTCACCAATCACTGTGCTTAAGGCGGATGGTGGTTATGGCTGTCTCTCTGATAGTTCATCACATCAGTGTAATTTTAATTTATAGTTTTCTTCATAAATCAAGATCATTATGGAAAAATGGATGCCCCTGAGTCATTCATATCCTTAGTGCATACGCTCCATAAATGTGAAAGCTTATGCATCTTATTATTTCTGAGAGAATGTTAGAAATCTGTTATTGTAAAATCTCTTTTTTATTTTAACAGAACTCTTGTGCTCCAGTGGAAAAAAAAAAAACAAGACACAAAAATCCCAAACCAAAAAACAAAACAAATACAAGTGAATTCTGTCTTTAAAATTCACTGTTTTCACTTGAAACACAGAATCAGAGAAAGGCCTGTATTCAAAGCAACCTGAAAGATCATCCAGTTCCAACCCCTCTGCTGTGAGCAGGGTCACCTTTCACTAGACCAGGTTGCTTAGAACCCATCCAACCCAGTCTCAAACAGCTCCAAGGAAACATGCAGGGTTTTTACATGCTTTGGATTTTTCTTAAGGAGTAGTATCATGTAAGACCATATCCGCTCCAGCATTTTAACTGCATCTGCTAAATGTGTGATTTTTGAAATCACCCATAATTGTGTTTGCCTGAAGACTCATCAGAAGATCAAAATCACTAACTTGGAAGAATATAGATTTAGATCTACATACTGCTTTCTTAATGGAGTCTTTTAACATAGACTTTGGTAGATAGAAGCAATGTATAATCTTGAAATGTAATCTTAGATAGTTTCAAATTGTATTTTAAAATATGTGGCTTTTTTTTAGGTCAAATATTAGATTTTAAAATTCTTTCAACTTTTCTTTTTCCAACTGGTACTTAGCTTTAAAAATAGAGGATTTTAAAATGTGCTTAGAGGATTTTAAAATAAATGTTCAGAGAAAAAAAGAAAGTAACCAAAACAAACTGAATGGGTTTCTAAGGAAAGGAACTCAGGAAGTCATTATCAAAATTTTAGGACTGGAACTATTTCCATCTACTGCCACTGACATAAACCATCAGTCAATATGTGGGTCTAGTCTAGCCCTTGTAACAGCACATGCAATACAGAACACAGTTTCTAAGGGTGAATTCATTATTAATCATAGAAAGAACTTGATTCAAATTATAAGTGCAAAGAAAAGCAAGCTTGTTTCTAACAACTTTACTTGTACAGATATTACATGGTTGAGAGCTCAAATTTGCTAAACCCACACATCTGTAGAGAACTTTTATGTGTGACCTGGTATGCAAAATGCTGTTGCAATATGAATAAAACATAACTTTTGCAGAAAAGCTACCTTTGCCTGAATTTTTATTCATATAAACCAGAATTATTTTTTTTTTGGATGAAAGCATTTTAACTATCAGACTTGCCTGAAAATTAAGTTATCTTTTTTCTACTGATAAAGAAAGTTATGAAAGTAAACAGAAAACATCGACAGTTAATGTATCATCAATGAGCAGAAGTTCTAAGGCAGGTATTTCTTTTCTTCCTTTAAAATCATACTAAAAGTTTAAAAGGCCTGGTTGTTTCCAGTATATTAGGATCACTTAAAGTCAGGAAACCTTGGAGAGTAAAAGGATTTTACTAAAACGGGTGTAAATTTACATGGTCAAATTCATCAGACAGTCAGATTATTTGAGATTATTGTTGGACATTTCTAAATATTTGATTTCAGAGTTTCTTTGTGTGTGTCAAAGACTGAGATACCTTATTCAAACTCAATAATCATGCAAAAAATTTAATTTGGAAGATGGTTAGTGTTTCTTAATTTAATTTATCTACTGTATCAGCATTGTCATGCATTTGTTTTGTAAGAATTACAAGAGTAGGACTGACCAGTAGTCATGAAGTGCCTGTATCTGGAAGCTATAGCTGCTTCAGAGGAAATTTAAAAGGTCAGTTAGCCTAAAGGAGAGCATTAATGCTACTGAAGTCTCCATGAAGAAGCCAGCATCAGAGCTGGAAGGGTCCCTGCAGCTGGTGAAGCCTGCTGAGAAAGGGACAGGAAGTGTGCTCAGGGAGTGTGATGCAGAGTCTTTATCCAGCCACTTTACGCCCAAAGGGAAACCAGCGCTGCAACGAGAAAGGAACAAGTCTGAAGTTTAACAAGGACCCTGCAGAGTCAGTGAAACTTTGAGGAGCCAGAGACATCTGCAGAGCAACCCTGAATTCTGAGGGTGGTGGCCAGAGACAGACTGGGGCTGGCTACCACGTGAAAAGACACAGCCCAGACAACAAACCTGCAGCCAAAATATGATCTAAATTAGCAAAGTGCATCTTAAGGAAAAGGAAAATTGAAAAGTAGAGGGAATGAGGAAATCAGAAATAGAAAAGGGAAACCTTTCAATTAAGTTATTTAGATGGAAGATATGTTCTAGTTTGTCTTACAATAATTTTTCCAAGGGTTGAACTGTACTAAAAACCTGATACTTTCAAGATTTATTTTTCTGACAGGGAAAATGAACAGAATAATAAAAACGATAAATTTTCTGAAGCACAATACCAGCTGCATAGATGAACATCATCATAAATGCATCATAGCTACAACATGTTACCACACAACTTGAGGAAGAAATATCTGTAAAAACCAGGGTAGAGGTATCTACAGAGGATATCTAGCTTACAAATATTCACTAAAAATCATAGTTACATGTATCTTCATTAAAAATAAACTAGAGGATAAAGGGCACAGGGGGGAAAGTATTGTATTTTAAAAGCATCTCCTTTAAAGAGCAGCAGGGTAAAAATTATTCTGCCATCTTAATGCTGCTTCACTTTCAATAAATATAGATGTTTTCACAGAAACTAATGAAAACATCCACTGTGTTCCCTATGATTCATTGGCAATCAAAAGCACTTCCTAATTTGCAATATGATGATCTGGAGTATTGACAATCATTCAAAAAGATGGCTTGGTTTTAATATATTTTGCCTAGTGAGAGGAGGCAGCAGCTTTGCCACAGCAGATCATCATCTGTCATAACTGCCATCAGCACCTGCTAAGAGTTCAGTGAGGGTGCAGGAGGAGCCATCCTGGCCCGGGGGAGCAGGGGCTCTGCAGCAGAGCAGGGGGTGGTGGAGCGAGAGCAGAATCTCGCACTGCAGGGCACTGTACCAGCCCACCTGCGTAGGGGGAGACGATACAAGAAAATAAAGATCGTGTAGAAAGGAATCTCACTCCTAAGGAGTTGCAGCTGGGCCAATTAACAAAGATTAGGAGCAGGCCTGACTTTAACAGGCCACAGCTGTAACCAATGAGAAGAAGAATGCTATAAAAGAGTGGGCTGGCTGATTGAAAAGGGAATTGGGGTCAGTTGGCTGCTTTGTGAAGAAGAAAGAGTTAGTGCTCTGAGGAGGTGCCCACGAGAAACACCAAGAAGGTGTGAAACTTTTGTGATAAGGAGACAACAGTATGGAACCCCTGCAATAAGATGACAACACACCTGTATCTTCACCACTCTGCATGCTGGACAGAGCCTGCCTGAGAGCTGGAAAAACCAAATGCATTCAGCATGTGAGCTCATGGTGGTGAGAAAAGAGAGCCAAACAACATTCAACACACACTTAACTAATGAGAGGTAATGAGGGCATGCTTAGATAAAACCTTTCCAGTTAGATTTGTGGGCAATGTGGTTAGTACAATGTGGTTTCAGTAGTATGAGTACCCATCAATCTAATCATATTTCAGTGTTCCCTCGAGTACATATACATGAGGCAGAAATAATGGGACTGAAAAACTACAGGCTTAATGAAAAATTTAGAAGTCTAGGGGGACGTAAAAAAGGACAGATCATAAAGAAACTAAAATTGAAGCAAAATTTTCAGCATCTTTTTGATATTACTATATAACTGTTATGTTAGTAGTAGCATTTGTGCAAAATGTGTGTATCAGTTTTTGAATTAATAAATACTAACTTTTCAGAAAAATGTAGCAATTATCAAAATCTGGAATGTATTCACAATAGTTATGATAAGAATAACTGTAATTTTTCCAGAAACTAATGTTTAATATTAAACTTGTTTAACCATTTTTTTTTTCTTTTGTGCCCTCCAACACACAGATATCATGTTAGTGAAGGGAAATAACACTGCCACACAATCTGCAACACATGGCTTCTTTTGGTAGGCTTTTTTTCTATTTGGACAGAATAACTAAATAAATGAGTCCCTGACAAGTAGTTACGGATATTAAATTGTAGATATGCTATAGTGGTTTAACTGATGTGGATGAAAATAGGGAGCTATCATATGTGTTATTGTGGATAGCACTCAGATAATTATTGCAAAATAGTCTGAACAGGGGAGTAATTTGTAAATATTTACTACACTGTCTTTGTAACTTTTCATCAAGAACCTCTCACATGGAAAACCAGAGATATTTGAAACCTTTTTTGTGGTTTTATTGCATTCACTGCATAAACTTGCTTTGGTGTATCTACTCATCAATTCACACTGTTGCCCTTCTCATCAGCCTTTAGCAAAGCAACACTGGTATTTGCAGAGGTACCCAAACAGCTAATAGAAGTATATTGCAAATCTAATAAAGAAAGAGATTAAATTCATTTTTCTTCTTCTCTCTTTACATGAAGACATCTTCTTCCAGAAAGTACCTTAGACCCAAAAATTTCTGAAATTAAACCTTGATGCCTATTTTTCATACAAATCTATGTAATATATCCTCTGAATTTTGTTAGGACAGCAATTTTCAACCCAAATATAATTCCATGCACAAATGGAATCTAACTACCCCAAAACTTGCAAAAGAGATTAAGACAGCAATTAAAAACACCATCTAAAGATGGGCAAATTGTGTTTTTTTATTCCTTCTGCTATGAAGTAATCAGGGACAATATAAATTCTAGTTATTCATGTAGAAAAACACCTAAGTCTCCCTTTATATTCAAGGAATATTTTTATTGCAGTAGTTCATCATCCCTATGTTTTAACTAAATCAGAAGCGGTTAGAATTTAAACTTGTCTTTTATGAAATACATTTCCATCCTCTTATATTATTTGAAATACCTGGGCAATTTACCTGCCCCCATCATTTTGTCTTTTTTTAAAGGAAAAGTTATTTCCTTGCCTAGTTTATTAATCTCTCTGAGGAATAACATATATAAAATGATTTGAAAATATCATCTGAAGGAGCTGATAACTACACAACCCATCTGACTTGAAAATATAAAGAATTTTATTCAGGCTATTGTGCAAGCTTTTACTGTCTTCTCAAGAACAGAGGGGAAGTGCTTTGTTCTGCCAACTGATAGAGAATAAATAATATTTTTAAGTGTTTAAAATAATTTAATATTCAAATTAGTATTCTCCAATGTCAGTATCATAATCTGATTTGTAGAACCATAGAATCATTTAGGTTGAAAAGACATGTAAATCCTCAAGTCTAACCATTGGCCTGACATGGCCAAATCCACCACTAAACCATGTCCCTAAAGGCCATGTCTACACATCTTTTCAATACCTCCAGCAATGGTGACCACTTCCCTGGGCAACCTGTTCCAATGCTTGATTGATCTTTCAGTGAAGAAATTTTTTCTAATGGCTGATCTAAACCTCCCCTCGTGCAACTTGCAGTAGTTTCACCTGTCCCATCACTTCTTTCTTTCAGGTAGTTGTAGAGAGCAGTAAATTCTCCCCTGAAACTCCTTTTCTACCTAACAGAATAACTAAGCCCAGTTCCCTCATTCAGTTCTCACGAGACCTGTGGTCCAGACCCTTCACTAACTTCATTGCCCTTTTCTGGACATGCCCCAAACCCTCAACGTCTTGTAGTAATCAAGGGGAATTTTACTGGTCTCGACAACTATTTGAAAGAAAGTTCTAGACAGGTGGAGGTCAGTCTTTTCTCACAGGGTGATAGAAATAGTTTCAAGTTGTGCCAGGACAGGTTTAGATTTCATAATAGGAAAAAATCCTTCCATTGTAAGGGTGATCAAGCAATGGAATAGGCTGCCCAGGGAAGTGATGGAATCACCATCCCTGAAGATATCTAAAACACTTGTAGATGTGGCCTTAGGGACATGGTTTAGTGGTGGTCTTAGCAGTGTTTGATTGATAGTTGGACTGAATGACCTTAGAGATTTATGCCAACCTTGACGATTCTGATTCTATCAGCTGCAGCCTCTCCAGGGCCAAGTACAGAGGGACAGTCCCTGCCCTGGTCCTGCTGGCATCACTATTTCTGATACAGCCAAGATGCCATTGGCCTTCTTGGCTATCTGAGCACACTCTGGTTCCTGATCAGCTATGTCAGCCAACACTCCCAGGACCTTTTCTGCTGGGCAGTTTTCCAGCTACTTTGCCCCCAGACTGCTGGGGTTGTTGTGACCCAAGTGTAGGACTCATCCCTTCACCTCATTGAACCTCATGTAATTTGCCATGGCAATCAATCCAGCCTGTCCTGAGTGCTCTGCAGAGCCTTCCTACTCTGCAGCAGAACAACACTCCCGCTCAGCCTGGGTCTTGTCAGCAAATTTACTGACAGTGCACATGATCACCTTGTCCAGATCATTGATAAAAACATTAAACAGGACCCAGTACTGACCCCAGGAGAGCACCACTTGTGACCAGCTGCTAACTGGACGTAACTTCATTCACTGTCATCTCTGGATGGCTTGGCCCCCCAGCCAGTGCTTTACCCAGTGAGCAGTGAATATCCAAGCCATGAGCAGCCAGTTTCAGCAGGACAATACTAAGGGAAACAGTGTACTTACGTTTAGATGAAGTTGATTACTCCACTGACCAATTACTTTGTATTCCGTACTCTTGTTGGTGATTTGATACTGAAAAATATCATAGCGTCCAGGAGCATCTCCATTTTCATTGAAAACAACAGGTGTTCCAGCACTCCCTGAAAAAATATTAAAAGCAATAAATACCTTTAAAAGAATTTTTAAAATATACATTAAAGAAAAAAATTCTAGTTAGAAATTGAACAGGTTCTTCATAATGCAAATATAGCATGATAATAAGTTCAAAAACCTCCCCAAAACAAAATGTATGATATTATCATCATCACAAAATCTACCCTATGATTCTATGAAAATAATTTTAAAATATAATACTTTGCTGTCTTTTTCTCTGGTTGTTTGGTTGAGGGTGTTTTTATGTGTATTATAGAACGTTAGGAAATTCTAGGATAAAACAGAAATGAAGAAATTTCTTTTGACATGAAGAAAGACATAATTTCACTTTAGGATGTGTATACTTGCCAGTAGGCAAAAAACAGCAATCTTGTAATGAACTAAATTGAAAATTTCCCAGTTAAGTACAAAAATATTGTTAATATCCTCAACTTAAGAACCAATACTCATAAAATACCTTGAGATGTAAATGTTTAAATTGTGTCAGAGTAAGTACGCTGTTTCTAACAGACCACCTATGAAAAAGTATTTTATCAAAATAAATTAAGTACATCAGCTCTGCTTGTTGCTCTCTCCTCTATACATGACACTGCCTGACAGAAAAGGCCATTGCTGAAGCTGTCAAAAGTTATAAATTGACACTGTTCTTATTCGATCAACAAAATGTTCAAAGATTGAAAACTACACATCTACCTTGGCAACCAGACCAGCCAAATTAGAACACACTTTGATGGATTCCCTCAAGGTGACATCAAGGACCTGCACTCCTGCAGAGACATTTCAAAAGGTACTCCCCTTCCCCAAATTTTTATTTATAGATGAATAATATTTACCGTTGAGGTCCATTGAAGAAAAATTCAAGTATGCTAATGTTCTATTTTGGTGACTGGAGATGAAATTTATCTTTTCTGGGGGAAAAACCCAAACCACCAAAAAATGCCCCCATGATGTTTTCATGTTTCTCCATGTAAACACCCAAGAAAAGAATAGCCAGTTCACAGTAAATTCCTACACTATAACACATGTTAATGTACCACCTAGAGGCACTAAGTCCATTGTGAGTGGTTTCCAGAGAATGAAAAAAAACAAGTTTGAAATTCTGGGTACCTGTCCAGGTAGAAGTAGGAGCAGTCTGAAATTCCAAGATTTCAACATAAATTCTTCTTGTATGTCTGTCTGTCTCTCTCCCATAAAGTATTTTGTTCTCTAAAGCATTTTGTTTTGTATAACAGCTTTCATATAAAATTGATATCCAGTGAAATAAACAGTGTTTTGAGAGTGACAAGTGGCACATTAAATACTGTGCCAATTTCACAGTTCTGCCAGAAAAATTCTGGCTGCAAAAATTGGACGTGAGCAACCATGGAAGAAGAGTATCAAAAATTATGTGTGGTAAAGACTTAAGACCCCATGAAGATAGAAGAGACTCTACAGAAAATTTTGGAACACTCCTCATGCTTTGCTCCCAATTATTTTGACAGAATGAAGGGCAAGAAAAATCCCAGTATACAATCTTTCAAGCAATGAAATTATTCTTCATTGCTCACACAGCAGGTTAATGCAATAAATTTCTTCCACCCACCAAACACATACTCAGCTGGTGTTGGTTCATAGTTATGGAGGTAACTTTCAAAACATTACTGTATAGAAACAATAGAATTCATCTTTTCACTCAGCAGCATTTGAAGATGTCATGGAAACACAGTCATTTAGTCATTTTTATGAACAGATAGGAAATGTTCTTGGTATACCTTAAGACCAATTGGAACTTAAAACATTGTAATGCTCAGCAATAAGAGTGTGAGCTTATAACATCTGGCTGGCTTTAGAAATATCTTCTGGTGGTTTTGGTTGGGATAAAGTTGATTGTTTTCATAGTAGGTTGATTGGGGCTCTGATTTGGATTTTGCTAAAAACTGTTGACAACACAGAGATATTTTTTTAGCTATTTCTGAGCAGCATTTACACAGAGTCAAGGTGTTTTCTGCTTGTCATCCCACTCCACCACTGGGGACGCTGCGCATGCACAAGGAGTTGGGAGGGGACCAGTCAGGACAGATGACCCCAACTGACTCAAGGGATATTCTCTACCATAAAACATCATGTTCAGCATATAAACCTGGAGAAGAAGGAAGAAGGGGACATTTGGGTAGATGGCATTAAGTCACTCACTCTATATGTGATGCTTTCCTGGGGATGACTCAACACCTGCCTGCCCATAGCACGTGGTGAATGAAGTCCTTTTGCTTTGCTTATGTGTGCAGCTTTTGCTTCACTTATTAAACTGTCTTTATCTCAACCCATCTGTTTTCTCAATTTTACCCTTCCAGTTCTGTTCCAGTCCAGCTGGTGGGGGAAGGATCGAGCCTGTGTGATGCTCAGCTGCAGGGGTTAATCCACAACACACCTACAAAGTGACTGAGTAGTCCAAACCAAAACTACCTTTCTTTTTTGGTGTAGTGCTGTTCTCAGCTAGAGCACAACAGCATCTCATGCTGAGCACCACAATCAACAGGGACATAGCAACTTGCTAAATTCAGCAGCTTCTCCAACTGAGTCCAGCAAGACTTTTCCCATGAGGCGAAAGTCAAACAACCTTTGTCAAGTTAATAAAATCAGGCTTGCTAAAAGCTGGAATAAGTCACAGAAGATTTACACTCCCTAACACTAAGAAAAAAAACACTATCACTTTGTTAAACAGCAGATTTTAGAAAGTACAGTAACAGCCATAATGCCTGCTCTAAAGTATATTTGACTGTGTTTTAGCAATGCTGCCATAACTTGTATATTCTGTTAACAAGGAAACTATTGCTTTAATCCATGTCTTATTATATTCACATTCCATTGTGGAATAAAATATTTAATGAACTATAACTAGGAGGCATGCGTGACTGGATTGTGCTAATAAACCATTAGCTGCATAACCAGGAAAGCAAAGTTAAAGGCTTTTGAAGAAAACTTGTGGATTTGACCAGTGGTTTCCAAAATAATGACTGCAAGATGGTAGCAGAAGACTTGAAAGTGTAAGGACAGAATGAAAGTGTAAGACAAAATAGATGCCTCAAGGTTATAAACAAACTACCAAGGGTTAATTAATCTTCTTTAAAAATGTTAACCTCATCTGAAGAAAAATATATCCTGGTAAATTACCTAAATGAAGAGTGCATCTGGGAATGGATAGTCCTCAAATTGAAAAGGTTTTCTAAGACAATATGCTTTGTTGGAAAGTCCATCAAATTGAAGTGCATAGTTCTGTGGAAAAAGTGATTAACACTGTAGAGAGAGCAGATAATAAGCCATGTAGAGAAAAACTGTAGCTGACCATAACAACTAATCTCATGTGAGGAGGCAACCTTGGATTCAGTATGTGGCACTCAAACAAATGCTATGGAAGTATACAAGTGTCTCTTTTTGTGACAACCAGATATGCAGAACTGAGCACTCTTGGTATCTGGTACTGCCACATGGACTCTATCATTGCCATTGCAGGGAATTGCATCATAGCTCAAGTTTAAGACAGAATTTAAATGCTCCTCTTGTTAATCATTGAGGTCTACCTGCAAAATTTAAATTTCACACACTGTAGAGAGAATGTAACACAGAATAAAACAAAGACCTGAGGTGGTGAGCCAGGACTACATAAATTCCAGCTTAGATAAAAAGTACTTTGGGAAACCACAACAAACAGTTCTTGAGTAGGGTATTTACAGTAGAGAATGAACTCAGCACCTCAGCCAGACATTTCAGAATGTTCCTGTGACCTCAGCTGTTTATGAGCCTTTCAAAATGCAGGTTGAAATAGCCAGAAAAATTAGAGAAGAAAAAACGTAAAATAGATGACGTTTTTAAGTCTGATTCAAGGCTGTGATGGACCCTTTTGAATTTCAAATGCCTTAAATAGATATCAAGGAAGACCCTTTCTGATAAGCAACTGTTGTATTTGTGCACTGGCCTAAAAATTCACATTCTGCTGAAGAAATCTTAAAACATGTACCTTGATATTCTTGAGATGCTGCTCAGCAACTACCTAATCCTTCATGTGCCTACTTTGTCAAATTACATTTCACATTATTCTAAAATATCTCCTATCGCACTGCAGAGCAGAATATTAGATCCCTGAGAGATTACAGCATGCACTTGGCCAATGCCTTCCAGAGAAATTCTCTTTACATTTCATGAAGTGGAAAAGAAGTAGATTTACTTGTAAACCACAAGTTCATGTATAGTACCGGCCAAGTGGATATAAAAATTATTAATATACGAAAGTTCCTAAATTAAGAACAGCACTGAGCCTTATTTTTTTAATTTTTTTTTTTAATTCAATCAACACACTTGGATTCCTCTTACATGAAAATATTTTAAAATTTTATTTATTGTGAGGCCCTGTTACTTCAGCACATTGACAAAAGTGTAGAAAAGTGGTTGTGCTGATAATTCTCACAACTGCCATTTACAGAATATTCCAATTCCAGTGGGGCAGATTTCATTATAAAGTGTGATACCAGATACAAATCTTTTATTTATGAAATAGTATTTCTTTGAATTTATATTAAATTCTTTTTTTAAATTTGAAATTATAATTACTTAAGCTGAGTCTTCATCCTTAGAGCTTTTTCACATCAACTACTTTATCTGCTATGAATCTAAAGAAGGAATCCTGGATTCAATGGTAGGCTTAGGAGAATGGAAGTCAAGCAGCTATGTAGTCCACTGTAGTACAATTAACTACCTCTTAACTATCTCTTAATTAACTATGCACCATCTCTTAGCATTCAGCTTTATGGAAAGACTTCTCAGATTTATAGGATCAACTCCAATTTCATTAATTCGTGCAAATAATTTCAGGTACTAGAATTAAGGGTTCAGATTTTTTTTTAATAATCATTTCATTCTAAGTAGGTTTTAAAAGCAAAAAGTACTACAGAGATGTATATTAATTAAATTGTTCTCAGGAAAGTAAAAAGAGAGAGATTAACCATTTGAACTTTCAGTACCAAAAGTTCCTAGAGAAGAAAAATGCATAAAGAAAAATTAAGCAAGATGTTAGTCAGTGAGACAAATTAAATAGAAGGTTGAAATGGAATAAATGGAAAGAGTAAATACAGGCTGTTATAACATTTAATAGAAAAAAAACCCCACAGAAAATTATAAACAACTAATCACAAAATTATAAACTAGCAAAAGTTAATTCGTGAATGTCAGGCTGTCAGAGAAAGAATATAAAGTGTACCAAGCTATGTGAGGTTTGTAACAAATGAAGCCATTATCTGCTCAATCTCCACCCAGCAGACATTTTAAAACAATGAGCAAAAGGAGCAATGTGGTTACTAAAATATAAAATGACAATTGTCTTACACTTCTTCAAAATCTGAAAAGCCTTCTTTTAATGCTTAGCCTACATGTTTCAGTTCAAGATTAGGACAATAAAACAAGTTTTCATCCAGTTGCATTAAATACAGACCTTTACTGACATTTTAAATATCCTAAGATACTGGATACATCCACACGGATATGCAGAATCTGCATATGACAGAGAATCTGTGCCTTTCTGAGGCAGCAGCTGGAGGCCAGATGGATACCCTGGGGTATCTTAAATGGCATTTGATGCCCATGTTTAGGCAATTTATCTTACTTACCACAGGGCAAATTCTGGCTGTTCATGTATGAATGCACAAAATAGAAAGAGAAACTAGGAGTACTGCAAGAATTGAATTATATACAGATTTAGGGTATATGTAATACAAATTATAGTGGTACCCTTTGCAAGGCTTATAGAGAAAGTAAACAATTTGGTATTGAAATAAACTGATATAAATGAATTCCAGGTCAGGCAGTACAACTTTACATTTTTGAAGCTGATGGATGAGAACTAAGGCTGTGATTTTGCACAGAAGCATATAATTTATTTGTTGTCTTGGTCCTCAGCATAGTGAAAAAATTAAAATTGTGTATTTCTGTGAAAGGAACAGTTCATTCCACTCTTGTATAACATCAGCCAGGGCAAGTACCATAAGCCCATGGTATTTAAAATTACAAATACCAAGTAGAGCTTTTTTCTTACAGAATCTATTAGAGCTTCTTCCCACATCAAGCACAGAGACATGCATCATAAAACCTACCCTGAAATGAATAAAATTCAGAGATGAGACTGAACTCTAGCCATCAACAGTATAGGAGTAGTAAAAAGCAATTTGCCCCATTATTAATTAGTTGGTGTAACAGTGGGTTTTAAAAGTAGTGATCTAAATGCAAACTCTGGTTCATGCAGTCCTTCAGCTACAGCTTCAAGAAGTATATATAGGAGAAAAATTCATCGACATTTTCCTTGTTCTCTACATGCTCTTCCCCAGAATCAGCTATTGGCCACTCTCAGCAAATATACTACAGTGGTGACATTTTTGTTCTTACTCTCTAACAAAAAACTTAACCCAGAATATGAAAACACAGAACTCTAGCTCCTCTCCTTACAGCACCTTGAGTCTACTATCAGAAAATATGCATACCTGTAATATGACTGTATCACAGATTAAACTTTGAATTCTGCCAGATAAAGAATGAAAATTGGTCGACACCAGTTTGTCACTTGCTATGGTGACACAGAATTGAGCAGGCAGTTTTGTGCCTCCCAGCCTGGACTCAGCCCATTCTCTGCTCAGCAAGGCTGTGCCGTGACCTCTCCTCCCAGCGGTGGGACAATGCTGTGTGAGTGACCTTCCCTCCTCCACTGCCAGCAGGGAGGGCTAGGAGATGTAGCTGAGCTACTTCACAGGTAGGTGCTCCAGCCAGGCAGGAATTATCACTGTGGCCTTGTCAGAAGCATCCACCAATCCTAGGAAAAGAATGTGATGAATGAGGTTCTGATGGGGAAGGAGCTACTGAAGAACAGAAAGCAAGCCCCTTTGAACATTTCCTGCCACTTTAGCTTTGTTCCTTTCACCTCTGCAAAAGAGACAGCTCTGTCCACACGTGGGAGAGGTTTTGAGGAGAAGAGAGGAGGGAAGGAGTGAGACAAAAAGCTTGCTGTTCCCTACATGTAGCCAAAAAGCTCAGTGCTGCCAGCATATTTGAAAGAATAGTGCTTCTTTTTATTCTGTACTCAAAAAAATCCATAGAGACAGGTTTCATCTTAAAATCTACAGCATATATTTTGAGCCAGAGAAGATTGATTCAGTTTTACAGCTGAAGAATCCAGCAAGTCAAAAAAGCCAACAGGCTCAGGGAACGGATATTGTATGCAATGGGAACAGATCACTCAATCCCCTAAAGATCAACACATGGTATAAAATTCAACTGAGAGATAAAGACTACTGTAGTAACATACTAAAATAGTAGCAGGGTGATATGACATTATCTAGTACAAGCTAACAGCTTGTACTGAAAGAGGAAGTTATAAGAGGATGGTTAGGTTTCTCATATAAAAATGTGTGAATAGATGCATAAAGTTTTGTTTGCACGGTATTATAGACTGGAGAGTATCAAATAATCTTGGGTGGAAAATGGATATTATCAAGTACATGTGCATGTTTTGGTTTTAAATGTTGTGGTTGGGCATTCTTTTCTTTTTTTAAATATATTTTTCAGCACAAGTAGTAGCAAGCACATTTCTTGTAGTCCCTCTGCAAAGAGTTCATGATTATGATCTTCCACACAAAAAAACAAAGAAAAAAAAAGTAACTGACACATATGCTGGGACATAAGTGGGAGTGAAAGTGTGAGGAATTTTTTCCACAAATACAACCACAAGTAATTTTTTTAGAATTACCAAAATGAATACACTTTAAGTAGACATGAATTTCTCTATTAAATCAGGATCACCTGCAGACCCCAGCAACACAACCATGTTATGGGAACATTCCCAGATTAACAGGGTTTTCATACTGTTTCTATTGTCATGATTCTTCTGGCAAAATAAAAAACAACTTCTTTCAAGAAGCTATTGCTATATAAAGCCATTCAAAGAGATCAGAAGAGATTGAGGACATTCGGGACTGTCCAAGATACTACGCAACATTTTTTTTACCAAAAACTCTAGCTAGGAAACACAGAATAATTGTCTTCTGACCATAAATCATTTGTTTATCTCAGTGTATGCAAGGACTCACCAAGATATATTTGAGAACTATACAGCATAAAGAGCTTGGGTGCACCCTGACCATATCTGTCTTCACCATTAACTATTGTGAGATATCAATGATCCTATTTCTCCTACTTGTTCCATTTTTCCTGCTGTGTGGCACTGTTTGGTTAGGGTTTTGTTGTGCTTCAGTCCTCCTTCCTTTTATTTTTTGGGGGGCAGGGGAAGGTTGTTGTTCTGGTTTTGTTGTTTAGGATAGGTTTTGTTGGTTTTGCTTTACTACTCGCAGAAAGATGTACTTATTTCAGCGCTGCTGACTGCATATTTTTTGTCAGGTTTCAGGTAAGAGCCTATCAAGCTGACAATTGACAGAGTGCCTTTCAGATGATACCAGAATTTTCTCATTAGCTTGCATGTACTGAATGTGAGAAGGCAGAGATGAGTTTCAGCCGTCCATTTCAGACTCCACTCTGAGCATTTATTTCATGCCAGGATGGAAACACTACAAGCAGATACATACATACCTCTGTGAACTTCAGGAGTCGAAGGACACCAAGAGAAAGTGTTTCAGATAAGGAAACAACTTTGTTAATACTAGTAACTCACAAGTGCATCTACAGTTTCAGGAAAGAAAGATTTCTTCCCTTTCAGCTCCAGAAGAATCCCCCTGCTATGGAACCACAAGAGAGAAGGGAAATGTGGAGCTCAGTGAAAGCTGTGCCCAAAAGGTAGTGGGGCTCATACAAGGAAGATGATCAAAGAAAGCCACACACTACAGGAATCAGTGCAGACTGTGATGTGCAGGAACTAGTTAAACTGCAAGGGCTCTCTGCAGAAAAAGTGGGCATCTGAAGAGCCATCTATATTTCTAGGTGCTTTTGGACAAATGTTTTTAGAGTTTGTCCAGTCTCTCAAGCAACTGCTCTGTGTTAATAGGTTCCTGAGGCCAGTGAAAAGCAAATAAAAGTTCTTTGCCTCAGGTAACAGATGCCTGGGGAGTGAGGCAGCATCCTGGTGACTAAAGATAACCATCCTTAGAGTAATTGTGAAAGTGTCAAAAAAATGGGAAATGGTCCAGCTAACAGGCTTCATCCGCAATACAATGATTGCTCTGCCAATGCCAAGAGAGCTTTTATTTGTGACTTTGCTCCTCCATCTCCAGGCTCTTGGAAGTCCTAGACCATAGCCATAGTTCTCAGAGATCATTACTGACATCTGTTACTTCTTTTCTAAGGTATTCTGTTACTTCTTTTCTAAGCTTCCATTATTTTTCCAGATATGATATATTGCTAGAATAAAAATGAACACAAAACTAGCAAACAAAACCAGTGTCACATAATCATAATTGAAATAAGGGATTGCAGAGAGAATGAAGGAACAAAACAATTTCCCATTTAAGGCGTATATGCAATGTAGTTATTTTACCAAAATAATCCAATACTCAATGTACAAATCCACAGCCAAAAGCAATTAGCTATAAGAATGTTCTGAAAGAACATAAATAATTTAAGTTTTCTCAAACAAGACACATCTGCATCCTTAACATTGTCTCATTGGGATTGTCATTATGTAACAGACATGAGTCCATTAACATTTAGTTAGCAGACGCCTGAAACTTAAATGCCATTTTCTTCCCTAACCAAGCTTCACATGACCAAGCTTATTATGACCAATGTACTCTCAGTCACCCATGAGGATAGTTCATCTTGCTGAACAAGATCCCATTTGACATTGGGCCATTTCCTGTTTTTTTTTTTTTCCTGGAATGCAATCAGTTGTGTGTTAATTAAAATAATTAAACAGGTTAAAAGTATATCAGGGTATTTCCTAATATTGATTTCTATCACTTGTCAGGGATGAAACCCAACCTTCCTTCCAATGCTGTAGCTGGGGCTTAAGCTCTGACATTTAGTGAGGACAACACTCCAAAGAGGAACTGTTAAATATCCATAAACCATTTTGTAGCTTGATTTCTTTTGTGCAGTCTACATCAACAATGAACTAAGTCACACAACTGTACACACATAAGCACACACAGAGCTGCATGCCACGCTTCAATTACCACAAAAAATTTGGAGAGGCATCAAGCAGAAACATCACTCTCGGAATTGTAGCTTCAAATTTTCTAAAGTATCCAAGGTAATGTTATTTCAGCCTCATGACCTTGTCATGTCTCATCCTCTGACTTTTCTAGAATGCAAAACCATCTAATACAATTCACAACAAATGTTACGTTACTCATTAAAGTATTACCTTGTGCCAGAAGGAGGGAAAAACTACAAAGCAGTTACTGAGCAGCCTGATATGCAAGTAAAAAATGCTTGAAATTCCTGAGTCCTTCAAGTCTGCACAGCAGTAATTAATGTACTGCAATCAAAGGATAAGTAATTTATAGGATTTTGCTATCTTGTTTCTTTGCAATTGCAACAGCCATTAGTGAGCAACTGATGTCCACTGAAAATTTACTCTGTTGCCATGGTAATTTTAAGGCAATTGTAAAGCTACTAATCTCCAAAGACATAAAACTATATTAATGCTATAAAACATTTAAGAAGTTGTTTTGGTTTACAATGTTTTACAATCCGTTTATGGGTCACAGTTTTACTGAAAAGCTGACTTAAATTTGGAAGTAATTTAAAATACCTATAACCTATATACTCACTCCCATGCTTCTCACTTTTTAAAGACCTACTTTAGAGATCATTCAGGCTATCTGGGAGGTCAGTCCATGGAATCTTTCAGTATTAAATTTTCAGAAACGTATATACCAATGCCTATACTAATTTCTGTACCTTCATGATTGTTGTGAAGGAGTATAACTGGACTTTTTTCACTGACTCTTGCCTAGGATACAAGGTTATTCACCTAGTTAAATGGACTGCATTTGAAGCTGTTGATATCTGGGGCAGTAATTTACTTTTATTGAAGACAAATGGGTACAATTTTTTAACGGGAAAACAAGTCTTTATGAGATTAACTATATATATTCTCTCAACAGCTGATCTCTCCATTCAAGGAGACTGGTGATGAGTGTTCTTCAGTGAGATATTTTTTACAGGTGCTATTCTGTATTAATATTAGGGAACACAGGCCATATTGTCAATCCAGTAAGGCTTGAGGCTGCACATCCCAATCTCATCTACTGGAATGAGAAATTCTCATTACAAAAAATGTCAGTAGAAATAACTATTAGTAGAATAATAACATCTTTAGTATTACTGAAATTTTACAGCTAATCTCAAAAAAATTCATTTTGGATCCTAGATACTAAATTCATGTAATGAGAGAGAATCTTTTTAGCTTGCTTTAAAATTTCTGAATTCTCAGGACCATGGAGAAAAGCTTTCTTTTGCAGCCAAAATCCTAGTAAAAAAAAAAAAAACCCAGGTGGTGCAAAAGAAATTCTCCAAGAGTATTTTTAATCTAAATTTTAAATATATCTTTAGGAACCTTGCTCAGGACATCTGAATTCATGGTATTGGAACATTTAGTTATAGTAAGTGATATGATAAAAAAATGGACATCCTTCAAATTTTGGCATTATCTTCCCTATATAACTTAAGTATATAATGACTAAAAGTCATATACATCAAACAATACTGATTTCTTCCTTCAGTATCATAAGGAAGACAGTTAAATTCTGTTTAACTAGATAATTAAATTAGGTTTGCAACTGATTTTCATTATGGAAAAACTACAAAAGTTAAAAAAAAATCTCAAAAACAAGAGATATATTTTATAGATGTGTTGTTTGCCTCAAAATTTCCAAAAATGAATCTTTCTAGTTTATCACTGTACAATGAGAGTAACATAAAAATGTACGTCCACATTTTTTATTTTTCAACAGTTATCAGGGTTTTTAATATTTAATATGCTGGTTTGGTTTGAAGTCCCTAAAAAGATACTGTTTTCACAGCTGGGCAAACTGGACACCATTCTTCTTTGAATGCATACTCAACCATAGTAATGACACTGTCCTGATTACCTGCTTGCCACAGTTTTTTTTATCTGATTTAAATGTCAGCCTATCGGAAGCTCATGGAGTTCAGGGACCTGTTGAATTGCCAAGAGATGAAATCACACACCTTGAGCTGGCAAAAGACACACCTGGCAAGCAGGGTGAATCCAGCAATACTAGGTTGAGAAAAAGACTCATACAGGAACAGAAGTTAAAAATGAAGGAAAGAAAAAGAGCATCTTGCTTCTAGTGGTATTCGGAATATCAAAAAATAAGCTTCTAGAACTCACTTGAAGGTAGTTTTAATTGGTTGTCAAATTCATTTGATTATGCCTGGGTATCCAAAATCTAAGATCATGGTTTTTAAAAATAATTCATAATCTAAAATTTAGTACCTAGATTCAATCATAGATTCAATGTAGTTTTTGAAACTCATGTAGCCATAGTTTCTCAGGTATTTAATATAAGCAGAGTTTTGCCAGCTTGTGAAGTCTCAAATAATAGCCACAGAAAACAGCATTGTGTGCTTGTTTACCATGACAGACAAGTCAGATTTTAAAATGTCAGTAAACCTAGTGTTCTCACTGATAACTATGATGCAATATGAAGATCTAACTGCTACCACTATTTCAAAGACCACATAAGCCCCTTAATTTGCTAATTGTAGCTCTACCCGCTTAAAATAATGTAATCATTCTTGCAGGTGGTTAGACAGGTGGCTAGAGGAAATGCTGTTATTGCACTAGGTACCTGGCAGACATATACTGGAAAGGGCCTTGTATAGATTCTCATTTCCTTTTGCTGTTTCCCTGTAAGAAAGTTGGACTTCTGTAGCCCAAAAGAGTAAAAATCAATATTGCCTCTAGAAGTATTCAGAGCAGAGCAAATCCCCTTACAAAGAAAAAAAAAATAAATCCACATCTTGGTGTGATTAAAAACACAGTAAAAGGTAGGGTAGTGGGAATCTCTGCTTACTATAGCTTGAGCAACTGCAGTGAGATACAGCCTGTGTTAATTACTACAACTTGAACAATCTACCTTCACATTTACATCTGTGTATTTATAAGGTAAAGTCCTATGAGAAGAAGATTTAGGATTTGATGATCCAATTGTGTAAAATACAGCAACCACTATACATAAACTGTGTTTGAGATTTTTAATTGTATTGGATGATTCCGTTAAAAAATTATTTACAGACTAGTTCTCCCAAATACTTACAAAGACAAGACTCTAGATGCTGATCTTACAGAAACTGCCTAAGAGTTTCAAAAATTGCTTCAAGGCAGGATCCTATACAAGAGAAAGAATACTTTGCCATTACCATGGCATCTCAGATTTCAACTTCTTTCTCTTAAAGTAAAAACTCCAACACTTTGGCCCACTCAAATATTGCTGCTTTCTATGCCCCTATCATACCTCCATTGGAACAATGGCTTTATTACACAACAAAACTCAAATTAGAAAAATAAAAGTATGACTTTTTATTTAGGAAAATATTACAAAACCTTTTCAGGTTCTTAATTCTATCTCTGCAGTTACCTGGAGCCCTTTTAGATTTGTTTCTTTTGAGGATAAGTTGACATATGAAACATGTAGTTGCAAGCATTAATTAAATAAAAAAGGAATGCACATAAAATCCTGTTTCCTTGAAACTCATCTGAATTTTGGCTATTTCTACAGTCCAAGGAAGTATTAGGTCATTTTGTAGCTGATGGTCCAAACTCATCTAGGCAGGAAGGCCTGGAGGAAGGTGCCCCTGAGCTTCCTCAGAGGTGCCAACACACCCACTCAGTACAGCGCACTGTACCTTGGCAGCACAACCTCCACAAGCAGCAGAGCTTCCTCAGCACCACGCGTGTCAGGGCAAGGCAGCCACGTGTCACAGCACTGCATTCTCACCTGGACTCTGATCTCTGAAAGCTTCACTTGCAGTTCTGCAGAGTTTGCATGTTTATTTTACTGCAACCAGTGTGAATCCTCCAGGTATAAAGGTGCCAGACTGAGAATGTTCACCTTTCTTCACCTTCCTTCTTGCAGTGACAGTACATGCATTCACATGCCAAGCTTCAGCTGGAGTGGTCTCATCTGATGTTTATGCAAGATCATACCTCCTATCTGCCTGATATATTTCGCATTTTGCCTTCTATTCCTCTTTTTCCACTCCTTTTCTCACAATGAATTTTTTTTTTGTTTATTTTTAAGAAAATCTTGTTCTGATCATTGCACTACTTGCTCTGTTTAATTTCTTGTTGCTTTTTTCTTTAGGTTGGACAAAATCCTGTAGTGGACTACAGCTCAGCTTCATAAAGAGTTCTTGAATACATATAAATACAGGTAATCACCAAAATCATGGTGAGTTGGTTTGTTGGGAAATATTCTCCTGAAATCCATTTATCTAAACTGATTTCCACTACCTGATAATCTAATGGACTTATTTGAATGAAAAGAATCGTGGTTATTGAGAAAAGCAAAGTCAATAATTTCTGATAGATTACTCACAACCTTTTGAAAAATCTGTCCAGAAACCAATTTATTCACAGTATCATATTTA